>NC_056741.1:249313090-249353090 GCF_019279795.1 Protopterus annectens | reverse complement strand
GTGGGGAGGTTCCAGAAAGGAATGCAGGAACCCATGCAGAACAAAGGACAGTCAACTACATCAGATTGAGTGTGTAAAGGTCATTGTGCCGCTTCCCTCCCTGGCATTCTTTTATCACTTCCATAAGGCTGGATTCTCCATTTCTGTCTCATGGGAACATATTGTTTCTGACAAATGGGTTCTGAGAATGACTCACTGGGAAGAGATTCCCCCTTTACAGGGCATTATTCCACATCCCCAGATCAATCACCTCTGTTCCTTCTTGTCATACAGCACATGCTTCACTGGGGTGAGGGGTAAATATGAATAGTTCCTTTCATCCAGTGAGGAAGAAGTTTTCATTCAGGAATGTTTATGATGTCCAAAAAAAGGACTGGAGGTCAGTTATGGAACTTTGTCTTAAACCACTTTGTAATAGTGGCCAGTTCAAGGTCCTTTCACAACACAATTTCTTACCACTTCTTGCCCATTTGAGATTGTCTGTATGGTACACCTGTAAGGAAAACAGTAATTGCTAGTCAGATGGTACAAGATGGTACTGATATCAGCTGGGATGTTTAATTCCATTTTGTTAAACTGCAAGATTTCTGCATTTAATGGCCTGACATCTCCCAGTGCAGAATATGGCTAAGTTATCTTGACCAGTGGAAAGGAGACTGCACAAATATGGATGTAAATTTGTTTTGAACTACTTTCTGGTTTTGTGACACAAGCAGCAGTGAATATTAATGAGTATTTTCAGTTTAAAAAAGTTTAAAAACTGGTTTCCTCTGTTATTCTGCTCATACCTCATCTGATGCTATTTTTAGGATTCCTGTGAAAATGCTAAGCCATTGTCTGGGACTTAGGGTTTCAATGCATATGCATCATACCTCATTCTTCATCTTCTGTTGCTGAATGGTCAGTTGACGTTAGACTGAGGAGTCATGATGTCTGCATAATGAATTATTTATTTATTTGCTTTTTGTTTACCGGGAAAGTCCAATGGGCCTAGGAGAGCCCATTTTCAGTGGAGTCCCAGGGAGAAAACTCCATGGCATAAATAATTACATTTAAGATTTACAGTTTATAGTTTAAATGATACATATTCCATTCTACTGAAGACAAATTAGTCACTAAAGGTCACCAAGATAAATTCTACACAGAATATAAAAAAGAAAAAAAATCACTGAGCAGTCAACAATAAATGAAAAAATATTTACAAATGTAGGTGTGAACAGTTCACAGTTGTATATAAAGTAGTCATTGCTGATCTTAATTGTTTACAGTAGTAATAGAAGTATTTGTTGTTCTTTCAGAGTTAGTATCTTACCAGTAATAGAGCTGTTATTTTACCATTAATACAATTAAATAGATTGAGTAGAGGTTACATGATAGTCTAGGGGGGCTTGATGTAGTTACATATCCACAGGATCATAGGAAGTTACTAGGCTATTGGCCCTGAGACCCTTATAAGCTTAGCCAAGAGTTTAGCCCATGCACGGACATGGGTGGAATCCCAGGGATGTATTTTCTATTTTCCATTCAGTTATCCAGATTGTGCTTAAAAGGGGGTAAAGAAGGTACTCTGCTTGACGTGGAGAGGGAGTCTATTTCATAGATGGGGGAGTCTCTGGAACAGAAATCTGTCCTGCCAGCAAGTCCTATTGATGTCACAGACCAGGTTCAGGCCGCTTGTGTGGGTTACTCGAGTGGAGTTTGACTTGCAGATATGTAGCAGTCTCATCAAGGCGGGGTCCGAGATCACCTTGTATGCCAGAAAGAGGTCAGCTCTGAGGAGTCTGTATGAAACAGAGTAGAGGGATAGGGCTTTTAGCCTATCTGTGTATGGTGGATTTTTGAGGCCCTGAATTCTCCTGGTGAGGAACCTTTGTGGTCTCTCCAGCTGCTGCATGTGCTTTGCGAAGTACATGCCGCATGGGGCGTTGTACTCAATAATGGGTCTTATAAGGGAAGAATACAGGGATGTTATGACTGCTGTGTTCCTGGATGAGATACCCTTACTTATGAGGTGCGCCATGTAGAAAGCTTTCTGTACAATGGAAGCAACATGGTGGTCAAAAGTCAGGCTGCTATCAATCTGGGTGCCCATATCCCTCACGACTGACTGCGTGTGTAGAACGTTATTAATGTGATAATTTGTGGGGACATCTCTCTCTCCCCAAAGGGGATGATGATGCATTTTATTTGTATTCAGCTTGAGGCCATGTTTCGGACACCAGTCATTTGTTTGGGTGAGACCCTCTTGGAGGATGTCCATGTCTCTAGGGGAATTGATGACAGCTCCTAACTTGCAGTCATCTGCAAACTTGGTCAACCATAGCCCACTGGTTTTGGCCTGTACCTCAGAAAAGTATATCCCAAATAACAGAGGCCCCAAGACCAAACCCTGGGATACGCCACTCGATACAGGTCTACTGCGTGAGGTGGCTTCCCCTATTTTGACTAGGTGGGCTCTATCAGTGAGCCAGTTGGCTACCCATCTGGTAACATATGGATTGATGCCTAGTTGAGAGAGTTTATCTATTATGCCAGAGTGGGGAATAGTGTCAAAGGCTTTGGTCAGGTCAAAGTAGGCAGTCTGTACTGTCTTCCACTCATCCATGATTTTGGGGACTTTCTCAAAAAAGTCTACCAAATTTAACAGACATGACCTCCCCTTAACAAAGCCAAACTGTGTAGGAGCGAGTGTTTGGAGGTTGCCAATGTCCTTGTTAATGAGGTCCATGATGATCCATTCCATGGCCTTGCAGATCAGGCTAGTTAGGCTGATGGGTCTATAATTTCCCAGATCAGTGGACACTCCACCTTTGTGTAAAGGGATGACAGTGGCTGTCCTCCACTCAGCTGGGACAAAACTGGTGCTCAGGCTTAGGTTTAATAGGGCGCTTAATAGTGCTGCAAGTTCCTGCCTGAGTTCATGTAGGATGCAGCCTGGGATCTTGTGTCTCAACAACATATGCATTATTTTATTTATTTTT
This sequence comes from Protopterus annectens, assembly GCF_019279795.1. Classification (NCBI taxonomy): domain Eukaryota; kingdom Metazoa; phylum Chordata; order Ceratodontiformes; family Protopteridae; genus Protopterus; species Protopterus annectens. The sequence continues at coordinate 249,350,109 of NC_056741.1, read as the reverse complement.
ATTTATTTGTGTGACATTTGTTAATCGGGGTAGTCCGACTGGGCAAAAGCCCCTTTTCAGCGGAGGCCTGAAGAGAAAAGCTCAGTAGTAAAAAACGACAACAAATATCATGGTAAAAATAATTACAGAGAACTAAGATTTATTTTTTATTTATTTATTTATTTCCAGTTTGATTACCGGAGAAGTCCACTGGGCCCTGAGAGCCCATTTTCAGAGGAGGCCCATGGAGAAAACTCCATGAAACAGATTACAGTAAAGATAGCAAGCCAATAAAAATAAAAGTACAAGTACAAATACATATCAAATAATACAAAGCATGAGCAATATTGCCCATAGTGGAAAGATATTGTGCAGATACGTTTTAACATATTTACACAGTTAAAGTCAAAAGCTATTTACAATATTTAGAGTGTGAGAGATCGTATGGGAATTAGCTGTAGAATGTTATAGCCAGCTATAAGGTTCTTAGAAAATCAGGAGGATACCCTCTCAGGGGCTTTTGTTAAAGAGTTCTAGGTAGGGAGAATGCAGTTACATTTCAATTTGGAGGAGAGGTAGATGTTACAGAACAAATTGTCTAACAGTTAATAACCAGGTCAGTTATAACAGGTGAATAATAATGGATAAAGAAAAAAAAAAGTAAGCTTACACAATACAAGTATGTGAAAAGTAATTTGGGTAAAAACAGCGTAACGAGAAAGTACAATTTCTAAGACATAATAGTGTGCAACCACTTACAAGCAAAGATGGGATGATAGATGAAGGAAGAATAAATGAGAGGAGATCACTAGTTAGGAAAAAGAAATAAGTGAAGCGGAATAGAGAAGTTATAGCATTGAATATAGAGAGGAGAAGACTCCAGGTAGGAAGCAGTTGTGAAGGAAAGTCAGGCAAAACACTATGGTAGTAGGAGCTAAGAGGGCAACATACGGATTAGTAGTGTTATTTTGCATAGAGAGGGGGGAGAAGAAGGGAGGAATTATGTTGGGTCATCACAAAAGTATGACCATTTATTTATTAGCAGCTACTATTGTTTTAAGAAACAGAGTACACTTCAAGCTTTAAGTTACAGATCTCAGACACAGGTGTATAAATTAATACACAGACATTTTTTCTGTGCAGCTTTTTTGACTCATGCATTCGTCCTTCACTTTATGAAGAAAAGAGTGTTCAGTTACAAAATAAACAAAGAAAAATTACTTTTATGTGGTAAAGAGTTAGTAAAGGTGGAGTACTGCACATGTCAAGAATAAGTCAAATGTAAACACTTCCTCTACCTATGCACAACATTGCTTTCCATCTAATGTCTCAGTCACTGAAAATCTTAGCTGTCATTCCAGGGCTGCTGTAGCTGTGGTATGCAAGCAAAAAATTGTCATGACAAATCTCTCTGCTGTCAGCTATTTGGATTTGCAAGTATGAGGTAAATGCAGTTTGTCGGTCCCATTTATGTTGGTACAAAGTGAATCAGAAATGCTCTTTTTAAATTATTTTTTCCACCTGGTTTACCACCATTGTGGAATGATACAGCACATCATGAATTGCCCTGAAATAGATGCCAGTCACATGAAAATATATAGATATGGTAAATGAAAAGGCATGAGCAATATAAGTTGTGGGCAATGTATTTTTTAACCAGGGAACTGCACCACTTACATCTGCATCACCTCATTCACCCTAACCCCCTTTAAAGTGGGCTTTTTGGTTATCTTCCCACTGACAAACTTACACATTTGTAGTAGTGAATAGCCATTTTTGGTGTTCTAAAACCTATTCTGCTTTAGACAATAAACAATGATCCACTTATGGGTGCATCGATTGACCCATCTGTGAGCCCAAATATGGTTCGTACTTGAGTAATTGGGTCCTTGTACATAGCCTGTACTAATTGTACCAATGTTTATGGAGCTTTGAGACAATGCCGTACCTTGCAAATCAACTTCCCCAGTACCTTATCTGCTTTCACCAAGTATAGGGATGAGCACTTGGACTCTTTCCTTCCCTGTCTCACTGCAGACATTGGGTCCATTGTGCTGTATGCTGATCTGATTACAAACTTCTCATCTCCCACCTTAAATTCTACTACCCTGCATATCTGTTTATAAATGACACACACCATAAATTTCATGCACTGTGCCAGGAGAGTGATGCCTCTGTACTGCTCACAGTTGTGGATGTCCCGTTTGTTCTTGTACACTGGCACAAGTATGCTTATTTTCCAGTCATCTGGGATACGCTTTTCTCATCACACTGCTATGAGTACCTTCAGAAGTCATTTATGGGGTTGGGAGGGTAGCCTAATGGTTAAGTGTTTGCCTTGCAAACACATGTTCTTGTACACTGGCACAAGTATGCTTATTTTTCAGTCAACTGGGATACGCTTTTCTCGTTATACTGCTATGAGTACCTTCAGAAATCATTGATGGGGTTGGGAGGGTGGCCTAATGGTTAAGTTGTTTGCCTTAAAAACACAAGGTGCAGGGTTTGAGTCGCACATGGGATAATTGACTAAGCTTAAAATGTCTCACAAGGGTAGTTAGCTTAGTATAAACCTATAAATTCCCTCTCTGACCCAGCATCTTTATCATGTCTGCTTTAACCTCATCTGAGCCTGCTGCTTTCCCTGACTTCATTATCCGTAGTAATATTCTTACTTCTTGTAGGGTGGTCTCCTCTTCTCTTACCATAGCCTGTTTCTGGGACACAACATCTTCTGTGTGATTTTTGTCCTTCCAAATCTGATGGAAATACTTCTGGCTGCATTTGATGTCCTGCGGACTGGGGAGTAGATTGTTTGCTGGCATCCCTTTATAAAGTGTCTGACTGTCTTATCTTTCTGTCTTGGCCTTGCAACCTGATATAGTTTCTTTGAGCCACCTACTGAGTCTCTTACCAGAAGCTGGTAGAGTGCCTCCAATGCCCTTGTCTTTGCTATTGCAACTCCTTTCTTAGCTTGTTTGTTAGGCACCTAGTAATCCTTCTTAGGCCGGTTGGTATTTTCAATCTCCATCTTTTTCCTGTCCCCTTCCTTTCTTTTGAGGACTTCCTGGATGGCTGTATTCTACCACCCACTCTCCTTATGTAACGTATTAACATACCTGGCTCTGCCACATGCTGCATTCTACCACCCACTCTCCTTATGTACCTTATTGACATTCCTGGCTCTGCCACATGCTGCATTCTACCACCCACTCTCCTTATGTACCTTATTAACATTCCTGGCCCTGTCACATGCTGTATTCTACCACCCACTCTCCTTATGTACCTTATTAACATACCTGGCTCTGCCACATGCTGCATTCTACCACCCACTCTCTTTATGTACCTTATTAACATTCCTGGCCCTGCCACATGCTGTATTCTACCACCCACTCTCCTTATGTACCTTATTAACATACCTGGCTATGCCACTTGCTGCATTCTACCACCCACTCTCCTTATGTACCTTATTAACATACCTGGCTCTGCCACATGCTGCATTCTACCACCCACTCTCCTTATGTACCTTATTAACATTCCTGGCCCTGCCACATGCTACATTCTACCACCAACTCTCCTTATGTACCTTATTAACATACCTGGCTGTGCCACTTGCTCCATTCTACCACCCACTCTCCTTATGTACCTTATTAACATTCCTGGCTCTGCCACATATTAGCTCTGTAGTCCTCACACATGCTGTTTTGAAAAGATGCCATTCTTCTGCAACCACACTTATTTCCTCCTGTACTTGGTGCGCTGTAGCCCTGAGTAATTCCTTTAACTGCTGTACCTTCTATACAGTCAGCTACCAGGTCTTGAGCGTGTTCTCGGTTGACCTTAGAGTCCACTCTCAACACTGCTTGCAGCTGAGTTTGGCAAGTAGTGGTTTATGCAACTGCTTCACTGGGGATGACTTTGCAATCATTGATTATACCCTTGTACCCTTTCCTTACTAGAAGAAGTCTACGTCAGTTGTCTATTGGACACTCTTTGATGTGTATTTGTGACTATCTTTATGAAACATGTGTTGGCTACTGTCAAGCAATTTGCCAGACAGAAATATCAAATGGCCTCTATTGTTGCTGTTGGCCCACCCATGTTGATCCAAGCAGTCTTCATCTCCTTCTCTATCTGTCCCGATATGTGTACTCAAGTTTCCCATTATCAACACTAATTCATGTTGTCCTGATTTCTCTAGTAGGTCCTGCAAGTGCTGTCTGAATGCAGTTTTTTCATTAGTATCACAACCCTACTGTGAGGCGTAGGCTGAGATTATGAATAGTGCCCTTTCATTAGCCAGGAGTTGATTGCCATGAGTTTGTGGCTAATTCTGATGATATCCCTCACTGTCTTCTGATGCATTTCTCTCATCAACATCTCAACACCATTTCTAGCTTGTCCTCTTCCTGAATTGTAGACTCTGTATCCCAAGCAAAGTGGCTTGGCTGCACTGCCCTTCTATCTTGTCTCCTGGATACGTAGGATGGTCCAGCCTCCTCCTTACCATCATATCATCCACTTCCCTGCTGCATCCTGTCTGTAAACCTACATTGTGTAGAAATTCTCGGTTCATGTTTGGCATTTTCACTGGTTTATGTCCAGCTTTTGCTCAACAGAGTTATCCAAGATAACCAATGCTGGACAACTGCACACCGGATGGCCAGTAGCTATTTGACCCATGGCTGCCGAACTTTATGGCAGGCACACAACCAATAGAGGTAACATAAAGGCTTTGTGTAGTGTCTTCAAGCCTTACCATAATCTATATTTGTGCTAGCAGCTGAAAAGTAATAGAGTAAGCAGTAGAATTCATATTTAACGCTTTATCTTTGTTCTCACCAAAAATAAATAAATAAATAAATTAAGCATGCTGATATCATAAAAGGAGGCAATTTCTTGAAAATATATACTGAGCAGAAAAGAAGTAGAAAATGGGAAGTGAGTACTAGACGCATGACATAAGGTGATATCACTTACCCCTAACAGTACTCGACAAATTGTCAGTAGTGATTAGAGAGCCTTCAGCAAGATTGTTATACTGAAATAGTGGTCCAACAGTGGTATTGTAGAAGAAAGGGGGTTCCAGTGGTTCTTCAAACATTGCCAGTTATGCATTGCAGTTGGTTAGAATAACCGAATACACAGCAGTGGCTTCACTGTTTCTAACTTGTGCCGGAAAAGGCAAATATGCCTGTCTGTGCATTCAACTTTTGCAAGATGAATTTCTCAGCAAGTGTGCATACCTGGTGGATTACATAGTGGTGAAAACTGTATCTGGAATCCAGAATGATACTGCTATGTGGTTTGATGCAGGGAGCAGAGGATTTTATGGACTGTTCTTTGGTATATTTCACAGTTGTATATAAATGCCACAATTTGGTGTTAAGTCAGTGTCACCCGTTATGCTTGCCTTCCATTTTGGTACACATGTAAGGAAATGAGTAATTGATAGTCAGATGCTACAGTGGAGTAGAGATTCCACAAATATGGATGTAAATTTAGAAGCCTTCCTAACCCCTCCAGCTAAAATTGCCATAGCTCGCTCTCACCTTCTTTCAACCCTTCTGTATGCATCCCCTCTACTCTCGAATTTGAACAAGATTGTCCTTAACAAACTCTCAATTTGCTACAACCACATTGCCAGGTTTGCCACTGGGCTGCCTTTTAGGACACATCATTACATCAATCTAAATCAGCTTGTTTGGCTTGAACTACCCAGCCTAATCCAGTATAACCAACTGATTATGGCCTATAAAATCCTCTATAATCCGGACAATACGCCTGCACTTAAAAATATTATCACCCCCTATAACAATCCTAGACCGCTTCGATCGTCTAACAAACTACTAATTCAGACTAGCAAAATTAATAACACAGCCAGTGATTCTCTCTTTGCAAACTCTGTAAGTAGATCCTGGAACTCTCTTCCAGCTGATATTACCTTACTTTCCACCTTAGGTCAATTTAAAACTAGACTCAAACAACATTTGTCACTTAACTGGCTATGTCAATGTATCAAGCCTGGCTAACTCTCTCTAGAATGTGTAAAAATCTGTTAACCAGTTTACTGTGTAATTTAATTTAATCCTGACTTGTGCTCAGGATTAACTGTAACCTGTGGAACTTGTTTAACTTGCTTACTTATGTAATCTCTGTAAATAGTCTGTAATATGTAATGCTGGTATTATGTAATGCTGTATCTGCTTACCCTTGGAGCTTTTCTCCCCGGGCCTCCGCTGAAAATGGACATGCATCCAGTCGGACTATCCCGGTCAACAAATGTAAAATAAAATAAAAATAAAAAATAAAAATTTATTTTGAGCTACTTTTTGGTGTCCAGTCCAACCTTAGATGTAACTGTTTTGTGACACAAGCACCAGTGAATATTGAGTATTTTCAGTTTAACAACTGGTCTCCTCTGTTATTCTGCTCATACCTCATCTGATGCTATTTTAGGATTCCTGTGCAAATGCTAAGCCATCGTCTGGGACTTAAGGCTCCCATGCATATACATCACAACTCCTTTTTCATCTTCTGTTGCTGAACAGTCAATTGAAGTTTCACTGAGGAATCTTGATGTCTGCATAATGAATTCATCTCCTCAGCATGATACCTGTCTTTGAGGATCAATGGCCTCAAACAGATGCCCTATGCAGCTCGAATGAAGAAACTCCAGCTGTACTCAGTTGCATATCGCCTGCTCAGAGGTGATATCTGCCTGACATACAAGGCCATGTCCAACCCAGAATTGATGGACATGCTCCACCTAAAGAAAACCTTATCCCCTCGAGCCACACTCTCTAGGGATCTAAACCTCACCACAACAACAAACAGGACATGCTGGAGGGATAGATTCCTGTCCCAGAGACTTCCCATGCTTTGGAACAAGATTCCAATCTACATTAGGCAGAGCTCCTCACTAGCACTGTTCAAGAGAAACCTTGACGAGTGGATGGGAAACAGAAAGTTTACAATGGGGATCAGTTCAGTGGCTCTGCTGAACAGAGGCACAGAGAACTAATCTAAGGAGGTGGCGAAAGCCAACACATTCTGGCTAGGCTTATAAATGCCTTCGGGCAGATAGCCCAATACCTACCTATGAACCTATATGACCAGACATCTCACACATCCAGCTAAACATCATATTTACAAAACAACATACAACCTTTCCAAGTTTAACCTAGACATGTTCATTACTACACTGTCATCTATTAACTGGAACTTCCTTAAAATCTCATCTATTAACTGGAACTTCCTTAAAATCCACCCATTAGATGATGCCATAAATGAATTCAATACAACTTTTCTAAATATCCTAAATAGGTTCATAGGTAGGTACTAGGCTATCTGCCCAAGGGCATTTATAAGCCTAGCCAGAATGTGTTGGCTTTTGCCTCCCTTTTAAATTAGTTTCCTGTGCCTCTGTCTAGCAGGGCCAGTGATCCCAAGGGTAAATTTACAATTTCCCATCCACTCGTCAAGATTTCTCTTGAAGAGAGTCAGTGAGGGACTCTGCCTAACATAAATTGGGATTCTATTCCAGAGCGAGGGAAGTCTCTAGGACAGGAATCTGTCCCTGCAGCATGTCCTGATTATCGTTGTGCTGAGATTTAACTCGCTGGAGCGTGTGGCTCTAAGAGATTTGGTTTTCTTGAGGTGGAGCATGTCCATTAATTCCGGGTTGAACATGGCCTTGTATGTCAGGCAGAGATCACCTCTGAGCAGGTGGTAAGCAACCGAGTAGAGCTGGAGTTTCTTTAGTCAAGTTGCATAGGGCATCTGTTTGAGGCCCACGATTCTCTTAGTGAGGTACTTCTGTGGTCTTTCCAGCTGTTGCAGGTGTCAAGTAAGGTACATTCTAAATGGGGCATTGTACTCTATTATGGGCCTAATGAGTAATGAGTAGAGGGGCACGATGACCTCTCTTGATCTAGATGTGAACCCTTTCGTGATTAGGTGGGCTACATAGAAGGATTTTCTAACCAACTTGACAATGTGATTATCAAAGGAGAGGTTGCCATCTACCTGGGTCCCCAGACCCTAATTACATCTTCCGTACTTAGTGGATTACCACCTATGTGATAATTCGTGGGCACTTTGTTTTTCTCAAAGGGGATGACTATGCACTTTTTTGGCATTTAGCTTGAGGCCATGGTTCTGACACCTGGTATTTGTCTCCGTGAGACCCTTCTGGAGGATGTCTGTGTCAGCCGGAGAATCGAATATGGCCCCCAGTTTGCAGTCATCAGCGAACTTGGTCAGCCATAGTCCTCCCATGCTTGCCTGTACCTAAGAGAAGTATATACTGAACAGGAGGGGTCCCGGGACTGAGCCTTGTGGGATGCCACTTGTATCTGGTTTAGAGTCGGACATGGCACCCGCAACTCTGACCATGTGAGTTCTATCCGTGAGCCAGTTGGCAACCCATCTTGTGACATAGGGGTTAATTGTTCAAGCTGGTGAGCTTATCTATAATGCCAGAGTGGGGAATGGTGTCGTAGGCCTTAGCTAGGTCCAGGTAGGCTGTGTGGACTACCTTTCCCTCATCTATGGCCTTGGTAACTGTTTCAAAAAAGTCAACTAGGTTTAGGAGGCAGGATCTGCCTTTAACAAAGCCGAATTGGGTAGGGTCCAGTGTCTGGAGGTTCCCAAAGTCTTTGTTTATGAGTTCCATGATGATGCGCTCCATAGCTTTGCAGACCAGGCTAGGCAGGCTTTTAGGGCAATAGTTCCCAGGATCTGTTGTGGCATCACCTTTGTGGAGTGGGATAACTGTTGCTGTACGCCATTCCTTGGGTACATAGCCTGTGGTAAGGCTGAGTTTGAACAGTGAATTGAGGTGAGGGTTTAGTTCCTTTTGGAGCTTGTGTAAGATGCAGCCTGGGATACCATCCGGTCCCATTGCTGCTGTGTTTTTGGCTTTAGAGAGAGCTGTTTTCACCTGCATGTCTGTGATGTCTGGGGCTCTATATTCTTCTGGGATGGACACGGGACCTTTTGGGGGTGAAGGCGGGGTGAAGTTTGCACTGAACCTGTTAGCCAGGATGTTGGCAATGTCAGTTGGTTCAGTGTATTTTTTGCCATTTTGCACTAGCTCAGAGCAGATCTGAGAGTTGCCACCTAAGTTCTTGACATAGCTAAAGAAGGATTTGTGATTATCTTTAGTCTTTGGAAATTTTTCTTTCGAAACTGGCCTTAGATGATTTTATGAAGGATCGTAATGTCTTGCTAATACTGATCAGAGTTGCCTTTTCTTTTTGGGATTTTGCTCTATCTTGTAATAGTTTCCTCCTTCTGTTGTATAGCTTGTTTATAGCCGGGGACCACCAGACTGGTTTCCTCTTTTTGGAGGAGTGAGTCTTGGTTTTACTTGGGATGGCATAATCCATGCATCATGTATGTGCTCATAGAATGAATTTGTAAAGGATTCTGCGGTTTGGGCAGCATTATCGTTTAGCAAGGGGGCTTTGAAACATTCCACCTCGGTCTTGAGAAGTGTGAAGTTTGCTCTTGAAAAGTTTTTCACTGTGGTTTCCTTGACTGGGGGTGGGGTCGGGATGTGGATGTCCAGTGTGATTAGTTTATGGTCTGATTTTACCAGTGAGGGGTTTACCTCTGGTGTGGAACACTGATCCCCCATGTTGGTGATGATCAGGTCCAATATGTGGTCACCTCTTGTGGGCATGGTGACCAGTTGTTCCAGGGCATTAGAGTTTATAAACTCTGGGAAGCGTTGGCCAAAGGAGTTTGTACTTGAGTAGTTTTCCCAGTCAATGTTTGGGTAGTTGAAATTACCCAGTATCATGGTGTTTGGTAGGATCTTCATATTTTCCAATGTTCTCAGGAATGCTGAGTGGGGGTCCTGAGACATGGGTGATCTGTAGCAAGCTACAATCTGAAAAGCAGCTTTGCCCACTGTTAGTTGCACATGGATGGTCTCCGAGGCCTCGTGCCTGTGCTACTAACCTGGAGGTATGGGTATCCCTTATGAAGATGGATACACCCCCTCCTTTTGTATTTCGGTCTGGGTTCTGGAGCTGAAAGGTATGGTATGAGTTGTAGCCTGGTAGTGCTGGGGTGCTCTCTGGAGCCTTGAACCAGGTTTCTGTTACTGCACAGATATCGATTTTCTCCATGATGAGGAGTGCCTCGAGTGCATGCATTTTGAGGTTTAGACTTCTGGCATTGAGTAGCATTACCCTCAGTTTTTGGTTTCTTGTGTTGTTTATGGAGGTGGGTTTGTCTTTTGAGCCTTGCATAAAAAAGGCACTATGGGGGTGGCAAGAGCCTTGGCCAGTATTCGAAAGCCTAAGGGCGACAGGTGCAAGCCATCTCTGGTGAAGCAGTGTGGCTTGTTGAGCATGTCATCCCAGGCTGACAGACACTGGATCCCCTTTGAACGACACCAATAGCTTGGACAATTGTTAAAACTGATCATTTTTTCTTTATACTGTGGCATCATTCTTGGTGAGGGCAAGATGCTACTCAGGGTCAGGGTCATACCGGCCTGGGCTACATGATCAGAGAGCTCCTCTATGTCTCTTTTCATGTAGTCCAGGGAGGTACGTCTCTGGTCATTCACACCAACATGTACAATGACAGAGTCATATTTGTACTTGTTTTGGAGTGACCTGAGTGCTTGTGTTATGTGGCAGATCCTGGCACCCGACAGGCAGCTTACAGTAACCTTCTCCTTGTTCAGTCTAGTGAGTGGAACATCAGTGTGCCTAACAATAGAGTCACCTATTACTAGTGTATTGGGTGTGTTATTTAGCCTTAAGGGCTGTGGTTGCATGGCACACTGACTTTGTGAAGTATGTGATACGTGGTTGTTGTTAGAGGGTGGAGGTTGCTTGGATGTCTTCTTTGGAGGTCTCTGCTGCTTAGGCTGATTTTTATTTAGAGCCTCCGAGTATGTTTTTGTGTATTTATGTGTGTTGTTTGCTAGTGCAGATATGACTGGTGTGTGTGTGAGACTGGTAGTGTGGCGCAAGTGTTTCCCTTCCCCTCCTGACTGACTGTTCCAGCCTTTGGTTGAGAGAGCTTTGCCTCCAGTTTGGCTATATAGTTGCATCTCTCACATACATGTGTGTTTGTTGGAAGGAGGAGAGGGTTGTCTGTGTGCATGAGGCAATTGTAACATTGCCTCAAGAGTACACCTGAAACTGCCCTTTGGACATGCCTGTATGGATAGATGAACTGATTTACTGATTGTCCGGTAGGGATGAATAGGGAGCCTTGTACTACTGTATAGTAAAGGGGGGATGTAGTGTTAGCATTTATTAGTGCTTACTGAGAGCTTAGAGCAAGTGCTGGACTGTAATGGGAAGATTAGAGTGCTTTGGTTGAGAGATTGACTAATACCAAGGGAAAAATTGAAGAGCAGACTTCGTGAAGCCTGGAATAGTTTAACCCTAGCTAAACGATGCTGCACGGTGCACAAAGCTTCGCAAAACTGTGCAAATGCGGGTTTTAAAGCAGGGTGATGAAAGAGATAGAAATTAGCCCAAAACGGCCAATAAACTACTAGTTGCTGGGCTGAGACCACTCCTCCAGGGACAGATAGGCTGCTCAAAGCTCCCCACTCTCACTGGTGAACAGAGAAACTTCCTCCTATCCAAGTAAGGATATGGACAACACAGGAACTTGTACCACAGCCCTGAATTCAGCAGAACCTGAAAACTGGACTAGACTAGCTTAGAAAAGGTGGGAAACAAGAATTTTTTTTGTTTTTTTTTTTTGTTTTTTTTGCAGAAAACACAGTAAACTTACACAAAAAACACTTTAAATGCTTAGCACAGGCTAGCGCACTTTAGTGTGTAGCCTACAAAAGTTACACAACACAGAAAATGACTTAAATGACTTTAAAAGTGCAAACAGCAAAAAAAAGTGTAGTATGCAGCAAAAATAGTTTTTTAAAAGCACAGGAATGCTAGAAATTGCTTTTTCGACGAAATTAGCAGTCACAGGAAAAATGCAGAGAAAAAATAATCAGTTGAAAGTCACTCTTTTGTTGCTCTGCTGCTTGTAGTACTCTGCAGGACACCACAAGGAGCTTTGCTGAGTTGTATACAAGCGCAAAACTGCAAATGCGGGTTTTAAAGCAGGGAGATGAAAGAGATAGAAATTAGCCCAAAACAGCCAATAAACTACTAGTTGCTGGGCTGAGACCACTCCTCCAGGGACAGATAGGCTGCTCAAAGCTCCCCACTCTCACTGGTGAACAGAGAAACTTCCTCCTATCCAAGTAAGGATATGGGCAACACAGGAACTTGTACCACAGCCCTGAATTCAGCAGAACCTGAAAACTGGACTAGCCTAGCTTAGAAAAGATAAAAAACAAGAATATTTTTTTATTTTTTTTTTATTTTTTTGCAGAAAATACAGTAAACTTACACAAAAAACACTTTAAATGCTTAGAACAGGCTAGTGCACTTTAGTGTGTAGCCTATAACAGTTAAACAACACAGAAAATGATTTAAACGACTTTAAAAGTGCAAACAGCAAAAAATAGTATAGTATGCAGCAAAAATAGTTTTTAAAAGCACAGAAATGCTAGAAATCGCTTTTTCGGCGAAATTAACAGTCACAGGAAAAATTTATTTTATTTATTTATTTATTTATCATTTGTTGACCGGGAAAGTCCGACTAGGTTCCACAGAGCCTGTTTTCAGCGGAGGCCCGGGGAGAAATACAGAGAAAAAATACTTAATCAGTTGAAAGTCACTCTTTTGTCACTCTGCTGCTTGTAGTACTCTGCAGGACACCACGAGGAGCTTTGCTGAGTTGTATACAAGTGCAAAATCATGCAAATGCGGGTTTTAAAGCAGGGAGATGAAAGAGATAGAAATTAGCCCAAAATGGCCATTAAACTACTAGTTGCAAAGACCCTTGTGCCTACTAGAAGGAAGAGACTAAAAACAAATAACGCAATTTGGCTATCCAAAAAGTTGGGTTGGGAGGGTGGCCTAATAGTTAAAGTGTTTACCTTACAAACACAAAGTGCAGGGTTTGAGTCTCACAAGGGATAATTGGCTAGGCATACAATGGCTCGCAAAGGCAGTTAACCTAGTACACACCTATGAACCTATGTTATCTCAGCAGGCCCCTTCCTGTACTGAAAGCCAGAGGCATCATTATTCATTAGGCTTCACAAGATATGCACTTGTAGATGCTAAGATAACTGAAAGGTGTCTTATCTGCATAACTAATCTAGCTTCTAACCTTAGAGAATCTCTTATAATCTTTGTCTTTATGCAGTTGACTCCTGGGAAGTTTGTACATTAGCTAGATTGCCTGTACTTTGATGTTATAGCTCAGCTATTACAAAAAAAAAAAACAAAAAACAAAGTTTGATCTTTGCTCCTTTTTTTATGAAGCCATAGCATACCCCTATGGTACATATGAGTTGATGTTTCTGTATAATTCTGTTAAGTGTTGTAATCACATTTTCTTTGTGGATGTTCCTGGGCAAAATGGCCCTTCAAGCTTGATCCCTGCAGTAGCAAGTATATTATTATGACAATAGAAAAGCAAAAATGACAGTTACATAAAACATATTGTTGGAGGTAGTCTGATTTATCTAGCTTCTTGAGGAAATGTGTGAAAGTTTGGAGATCAGTGAGTAGAGAAGCTTGTTGTAGCAGCCTGCAATGGACAACAGTACAGAGACTGAGCAAGAACAGTATGCACACTGTTCAGAACAGTGAGAGTAGGATCTGCATAGCATGAAGGAAAGAATATATTAAATTGCATAAAAAAAGGCATACCACCAATGAATATGTGCAGACAAAAGCAGTAGTACCCACAAATATAATGAGACATTAGTGGCATAAGGGATAACAAGGCAGAAGACTGCAATTCTCTGTAATGCAAATATGAGTATTCTTTGACTGAAGTATTAATTTGCTGACAGATCCAATTGTGTCAGTGCCGAGGTGAATTGTAGTCTGTCTATGTTACAGCATGTTTACTGGAATACTTAAGACACCTTTATATTATGGATTGCTAAAAGCAGTTTTGTAAAATGATTTACTGGAAAAATGCTGTTCAGATGACAGTAGTAAAGAGAGAGATTAGGGAACACTTTCATTGGCACACAAAGCAGACTGGAAGATAATCTGATGAGTATTGTCATGCAAAACTGACTAAATAGCTAAACCTTGCAGGGCAGAAAATGTGATACTCTTGCTAGCTGATGGTTGGAATATGGGAGGAGTAACCTGAGAAGTAACAGAAGCAGATCAAATTTGAATGCCTAAAAAAGGATGTTTTGTCAGTAATGAGCTACTAGTTCTGGAATCTTTTTTCACAGAAGAATGTGTAACACATCAGCAGGAAACACATTTGTAAGAGGCACTGCATGACAGTACATGATACTTTTACTGAGGCCGCTCAAAGTTAGCTGCTGTTCTCTGTTCTTCCATATTAAGTGAATGGAACTGCCATATCGCAGCCAAGCTATAGGCACTGTAATCTCAGGAACAATGGTCTTGCAGTGCATCGTGGGGAAGATTTTTCTTTAGAAGAAAAGAAACTCTTTTCATGATGTCTGCCCCCATTTTTTTTCAGATATTTTATTTGCCAAATAATATAATGTTTAACAATACAGTCATCAATAAACAAGTATTATAAACCTTTATATACACTATGTACAACTGACCTGAACCAAGGAGGGAAAAAAAATAATAAAATATTTTATTTTTTTATTTTATTTATTTTACATTTGTTGACCGGGCTGGTCCAACTGGATATTGAGTCCATTTTCAGTGGCGGCCCGGGGAGAAAAGCTCCAAAAATACTTTCATTTATAAACAGAATTACAGAGAGTAACATTTTAGTTAATGAGCATTTAAAGTGTCAAGTTCTGTCAGGAGCAAAAGTTAGGACATTAACATACTAATGGTAAATTTACTTATGGACTAAAAAAAAATTAGTAGGCAGAAAAGATGGAAGTAGTAGAAATAGATGGAAAATGTTAGTCAGGGTTTATGCAGGGGCAGAGCCAGCAGGTTCTAAGGAAAGTTTTGAGCTGGGTTTTAAAGCAGTGAGGAGAGGAGATGGAAGAGAGATTGTCAGGAAGAGAGTTCCAAGATTTTCCAATAGTGTTAGAGAACAAGGAGTTACCTGCCAAGTTGTTGGCTTTACAAGTTGCTATGAGGTGTTTGTTAGAGGAACGTAGGCTTTTGAGGTTGCAGTATGGAGTTATAAGGGAAGTGAGTATAGGGGTATTAGTGGGCTTCTACAGAATTTTTTGGGCTAAGGAGTGTTGATGGAACAAGATCAGATTTTGCAATTCTAGCCATCCTAATTCCTTTAAGTTTTTGCAATGGTGAGTTCTGTAAGTAGAACCAGAGGCAAATCTGGCGATACTATTATAGGCAGTAGACAGTTTCTTGAGGTTAGATTTGGAGAGGTTAGTATAAATAGGTGAGGCATAAAGGAGGGTTGAAACCAGATGGGAGTGGGCAATGGAGGTTCTGGCCAGTGGAGTAAGGAATGGTTTGATTCTATAAAGTGAGCCTAGTTTTCTGTTGACTTGTTTAATAGTGTTATTTATGTGAGAATCAAAGGATAGGTTGTTATCTATTTCAACTCCCAGGAGCCTAGTGGAGGGGTCTGGAGATATAGTGGTGCCATTATTAGAGAGGACTGAGAAGTTGAGAGGAGGGGACTTGCGGGTGGGGGAGAAGAGTAACAATTTGTTTTTTTTAGGGTTTAAGATTAGACATCATTTAAGGAACCAAGTTTCTGCGGTTAGAAAAGTCTGCTGGGTGATAGAGTGTAGTTCAGAGGCTGATGAGGCAGAACAGATCAGAGTAGAATCGTCAGTGTATTGTATACAGGTAGCTAAGGCAAAACTAGTTTGCAGATCATTAATAAAAATAGAAAAGAAAAGGGGGCCAAGAATAGAGCCTTGGGGAACTCCTAAAGAAATGGGGAGGTGGTTGGATAAGTTATTATGCCAGAGTACTGCCTGTTGTCTATTTTGAAGGTAGGAATGGAATCAATTTATAGCACTAGAGTCTAAGGCTAATGTTTTCAGTACATTTATTAGAATCTGGTGATTGACCATATTGAAGGCTTTGGATAGGTCAATGAAGAGAGCAGGGGTAAGGATATTATTTTTCTGATTTTTGTTGATGCAGTCAGTGAAGGAAAGGAGGGCAGAAGTGGTGCTATGGAAGGGTCTGAAACCATGCTGACAGTTGGATAGGAGGTTGTTATTTAACAGGTGTTTAAGAAGCTGTTTTTGGATATATTTTTCCATTATTTTAGCAAGGGGGAGAGAAGGGCTATGGGTCGGTAGTTAGAAAGCTCTATTGAGTCACCACCTTTATGTAGGGAAACGATATATGAGGTTTTCCAGATTGAGGGAATGTAGCCTTCGGTAATGGTTCTGGTAATTAGACTGGAAATAGGATAGGCCAGTGGTTTGGCAGCAATTTGTAGATATTGGGGGGGTAGAAGGTCAACAGATGGGGAGGAGGGTTTAAGTTTGTGGAGAAGAGAGCAGATGAGGGATGTGGGTACAGGTTGAAGTTGTAATTGGGGAATAGAAGTTGGAGGGGAGGAGGGCTGAGAAGCTATATCAGGGGATAGTTGTTTAGATAGTGACTGGACAGTTTCAGTGAAGAATGTATTAAAGGCATCAGCTGTTTGTTTTGGGTTGTTATGGGAAGAGTTTAAGGGGTGTGGGGTGTCAGAGTGGCCAGGTTTTAAGAGTCTATTAATCCCTGCCCAAAACTTTGTGGGTTTAGCTGGTTAGTTTGTTGTAGGTGGCAGTAGTAATTTCTTTTGTCTAGAAGTACGGCTTTTTTTTGTAATGTTTCTTATTTATATATGAAATTAGTAACAAAAATGTATAATATTCAATTAATAAAATATAGAGTTACACATTAATTATTTAGGGTTAATTTTTAATGTCTCAATAAGAGTTAACATTTTTCCCAAAGATAGTTTGTCCATGTTTTAGGTGCAATTCTTGATTTCTTCACCTTGATTTCTAATGTCACGGTTTCTTCCATCAATCTCAAGAATTCTTCCAGAGTAGGTTCTTGTGAAGACTTCCACTTTCTAGTTATACATTTCCTTGCCACAGCTAGTATGGACCAAAGTAGGTATAGATTTTTTTATTCATTCCAATAGTATCATTAACATTTAAGAGGACTAAAGATTTGGTTAAAATAAAGGTATCTGTGAATATAGCTTGGAGAAAAATAGTAATTTCTTCCCAGAATTTTTTTATATTAATACAATCAAAAAATATATGAGACCAATCAGCTTTACAGTTTAAAGAACATCTCCAGCAAATGGATTTATTAAGTGAATTGAATTTGGCTAGTTTATCAGGTGTAATAAATGCCCTGTGAATATATTTCCATGTAAATATTTTTCATACTTGTAAATTAAATGTTAAGTTAACAGAACATAAAAGATTTGTTTTACTCTCAAATGTTAGATCAGTGTGACATCCTTTTGCTATGAAATTCCAATATCTTGCATTAGGGTTAGTTTTATATGTTAGCAATATTTTGTATAGTTTTGAAATTAGATTTGTCCAATTATAATTGTCGTAAATAACTTCAGATATTAGACCTATCAAATTTGGACTAGTTTTATAAGGAGAATTAATAATGTTACTATTAAGATCCTTAATATATGATAATATGCTTTGTAGTATCAACCAATCTGCTGATGGAATGTCATATTTATTCTGAATTTGTTGAATGTCTAATACTACTTGATTCTCTATACAATGTTGCCAACAAGTGAAGTTTCTTCCCTCCCATCTAGTCTAGTTAAGATAACATTATGAATTTTATTGAAAAAATTATTTGTAAAGCTAAAGGGTATTATCAAGTCTAGTCAAATCTTAATATCCATGTTAGTATATATATATATATATATATATATATATATATATATATATATATATATCTTCTGAATAAATTGTAAATATTATTTATATAATTTAAGTTTGTAGGTTTTGTTATATTATATTGAATATTAACAGTCAATATGTGCCACATCCTATTATTTTGTTCACTTAATATACAGTTTTTAATTATTTTATTTTTATTTAGAAAAATAATAGTGTGCAATGTTTTCCATGTTGAAGAATAATTAGGATCTATCCAATTAATGATAGTTCTTAATACGGAAGCTTTTATGTATGATTCTAGATCTGGAAGTTTAATTCCACCCATTTCCCAAGATCTAATATGATGTGTATAGGCTATTCTATTTCTTTTTGGATACCAAAGAAAGTTTAATAGAATTTTATTTATCTCTTTCAAGATTTTCTTGTTAGGTGCTATAGGAATAGCTTGTGCAATGTAATTAATTTTTGGAAGTATTGTCATTTTTATTATTTGTAATATGTCTTCAAGTCTCAAGAACATTTTATTCCAGCTTACTATTAACATTTTTATTTTATTAATTATGTTGCTATAATTTGTGGCTAACGTAGATTCCAAATGATCACATAGTGTTATTCCTAAATATTTTATTATGGGAACTTGTTTTCCTATCACACAATTTGTAGTTAAGGTAAATTCTCTCTTTTTATTCAAATGTATATAATTAGATTTTCCCTTGTTAAATCTAAGGCCGGAAATATGATAAAACCTTTCCACTATTTATTCTAGTTTTTGTACTGATTTCTCCGAGACAGATAAAGTGAGTAAAACATCATCAGCAAATAACATAATTTTTGAACTGAGTTTACCATATACATCTATTCCTGATATATTAGAGTTGTGCCGATCTATTATCTATTATTATTATTATTATTATTATCTATTATTATTATTATTGTTATTATCTATTAATATTGATATATTAGAGTAGAGCTGATCAGAAGGCACTGGATAAGATCATTAAACAAGCCACAAAAATCATTGGCTCCAACCTTCAGTCCCTACAAGACATATATTCAAACAGATGCTATGGCAGAGTCCGAAAACTACTGAGGGATATACATCATCCGGCCTATGGACTGTTCAAACTCCTGCCAACAAGGAAGTGCTACAGAAGCATTAGATGCAGGACATCCAGATTCCATAATAGCTTCTTCCCATGTGCTATCAGACTGCATGAACAACAAACCCATAACCTAACCTGCTAAATGGGTAAACAAACATTATTTATGTGCAATATGTCATTGTTATACTGCGGTGGTGGTGCTGCGATAGCATTGTCGCCTCACAGTAAGATGTTGTCCTGTTCGAGTCGCAGCTGAAGCATCTTCTGTTTGGAGACATGCGTGAATGGGCGTACCTTCGTTGAAGGTTGTGTGTCAGGGCTGGCAACTTGGTACGTAAAAATCTACTGCCAATCATTAGTGGACCGGAGTTCCGCTGTGGCGACCCCTAACCGGGAAAAGCCGAAAGACACAACAACATCTAGATAGCTCACTTTACACTTTATACTTTATTGTGTTTATTTTTAGTATCTTATTTTTGATTTCTATTTCAGTATTTTTAAATTATTATTAATCTTCCTTCTGTAAACTAGAATTCTTATGGTACGAGCCCGAGTATCAAAATTTCATGTAGTAACACACACTTTTTCCTCTGTGTTGATCTGTATGACAATATAATTTATTTGGACTTTGACTTTGTGGCGTACTAATGAGGCAAATAATTAAATTCCTAAGGCAAACAGGATGGGAGACATCAGACATCCCTGCTTTGTACCTTTGGTTATTTCAATATTCTTTGAGGTAAATGGCCCAGGTTTTACATAAGCCAAATTGTTTTTATAAATATTCTTTATTAGCGTAATAAAATTAGTAGGAAATTCAAACAATTCTAAAGCCTTAAAAATAAAATCCCAGCTCAACGAATCAAAGGCTTTTTCTATATCCAAAGCTACTATTAAAGCTTCTTGGTTGTTTCTGTTTAGAAAATCTAGGAGTGTTAGAATTCTTGGTATATTGTCATGTGTGTGTTTGTTATAAATGAATCCTGTTTGATCCTCATTTATTATGTGTGTCAATGATTTTTTAATTCTACTAACTAATACTGACATGAAAATTTTATAATCATTGTTAAGTAAAGATATTGGCCTATAAGATTTACACTGTAAAGGGTCTTTGTTTTCTTTTATAATGGGTGTAATTAAGGAGTATCTCCATGAAATTGGAGTTGTGTTTTGTGCTAGAATTTCATTCAAAGTTTTGTGAAACAATGATATTACTGAAGATGGAAATATCCTATACAATTCATTAATTATTCCACCAATTCCCGGTGTTTTATTACTTTTACTTTCCTTGATTTTTTGAGTAATTATTTTAGAGATATTTGTTTTTGAATGTCTAACTTTAACTTTTCTGGTATCGCCTTTACCTTTACTAATTTCAGGTCTAAGTTTGACGCATTAGTTATATGTGAAGTATTATTATAATGGTCAGAGAAATAATATTTAAATGATTCTAGTATATCATTTATATCTGAAACTTTTTTTTTTCCTTCCTTCATGTATACTTGTAATATTATTTTCAATTGAGTGTTTTTTTAATCTTATTGCTAAATTATGCATATGTTTGGGTGTTACTGCATAGGAACTAAGTTTTAACCTTTCTACAGCTATATTAGTTTTGTGAGTTAGGATTTCATTATATCTTTTGTTTAAGTCTCCCAATGCTTTTTATGATTATTTTGTGTGTAAGTAGATGAATTAATAGTGAGATCTGTAATTTGTTTTTGGATGTTACATAATTCTGATTCCCACTCTTTTAGCTTGTTTTTATGCATGAAAGAATTTTTCCATTTAGATAGGCTTTCAAGGTATCCCAAAGATTAATTACATTTATTTCAGTATTGTAGTTTATATCTAAAAAGAATTGTACTTCTGAATCTAACCAAGGATTAAATTGTTTTAATGTTGTAATGTAAGCTGAAATTCTTGCCATACAAAATTAATTTCTTATAATCTGTATGTATTTTGAGAATTAATGAATTATGGTCTGAAAAGGGGCAAGGGATTATGGAAAATTTTATTATTTTTGAATTTAGCTCTTGAGATATGAATATTTTATTAATTCTTGTATGTGTCCCAAATCTGTGGTCTTGGTGTGAAAATAATAAGGAATTGTTCTCCTTATAACTAAATGTATCAATTAGATTTAAACTTTCTTCCCATTTCTTAAGTATCTTCCCTATAGAACTTACACATAAATTTCTTTTGCTTGTGGTCTCTGATTTATCCAATATACAATTAAAGTCACCTCCCAAAATCAAATTTCCTTTATATACTATAGTTATTAGATCCTTATAACTAAATGTATCAATTAGATTTAAACTTTCTTCCCATTTCTTAAGTATCTTCCCTATAGAACTTACACATAAATTTCTTTTGCTTGTGGTCTCTGATTTATCCAATATACAATTAAAGTCACCTCCCAAAATCAAATTTCCTTTATATACTATAGTTATTAGATCCATGTGTTTTCTTATTGTCCCGACCCCAATACCTGGAAACCAATATATATTTACTAATGTCCAGAGTCTATTGTTATATTTTTCTATTACTATGGCTAGGAGTCCTTCTTTATCTTCATATTTGTAAAAGATTTGAGGCATAGTGACATTTTTTTTCCATAAAATTAAAGTTCCCCTAGTCTTTTTCTTATATGAAGAGTGAGATAAGATCATATATTCATTAGGATTTCCAGCTAAAGGTATTATTTGTTTTGAAGTGAGTCTCTTGAAGAAATGCTACTTGTACTTTATTTAATTTCATATATCTTAATAAATTAGATATTTTCCTTGGATTGTTTAAACCGTTAGTGTTTAAGGATAACATAGTCAAGTCCATTCTCAATATTTAACTTTACATCATAATTGTTTTGTATTATATTTTGTAATACCATACCAAATGTAAAATGTGTAACTACTGTGTTAATAATTCTCATTGCAGTCAATATTTTAATTTTGGTCAAATAACTTAAAATAGAGTTTAGTTCAGACCAATAAAAAAAAAAACGAAAAAAGAAAAATGCCAAAATTACTTGTATAACAACAAGTATATAAATATTTTTGTAAACCCTCTAATATACATAAAGTGAACTACACTTCCAATCTGCTAGATGAGAAGAAATCTAACAGATTGCCTACCATAACTTCCCTCATGAAAAAAGAAAGAAAGAAAATAACCCCTTTCAAGCTCCAATGCACCTTTTCTCTTATCTTGGAGATTTAACAATATTAGCTATTATTTTCCCTATATAATTATTAATAATGAATTAACATAATGTATGGAAATGAGTGTTGATTTGGTAATACAATTTAATTTTAGATTAGATTAGACTTATTTTTCAGACTATAATCATACTATCATGCACTACTTAAACATTCATAAAGTAAAATCTAATTTATAACACAGTAAATGTTGCTTAACATTAGTTCTCTTTAGCCTGAGAGTAGTATATATACATATTAATAGTCATATGAGCAATATAATAATGATTATGTCAGATAAACACTCTCCTACATACTGAACATATATTATAACTGAGTGAAGTAGATTTAGAAATGTATCAATAAGTGAGGATAAATATGGACAAGTCTATTCAAAACATTTAAATCATACAATAAAAACTATGTAGTCCATAGAATGAACCCTTAGAGTTGTGTTCACTAGAGATGATAATGTAAATATGTTTGAGTGAACAATACATGTCATAAATCTCTACGTATCACTCACATGCTTTCAATTACAGACAAATGAAAGCGTAACCAGATTCAGTTTATTTCCACCCATGAATGTAGTTGTGACAAATTAAAAGAAAAAAATGAAGAAAGACAACATTAGACCATAGTGATCACTCACTGATGATCAAATAGAAGCAATTTGCCCTGATAAGTGGCCATGTGGGTGAGCAATTTATAAATGTCTTAATACTAATGCATAATTAAAATATCAATTCATATTATGAGAATATCATCACAGAACATTGAACAAAATGCTAGTCAAGACAGAGCATTACTGAAGCTGTTCTGCACAGCCACAGTTCCTTAGAACTTTTATAATAGAGTGTTTATCAAAGACTGTGTCATGCAGCAAGATACAAGAGTAGGCAGACTCCCTTTTTTGTTATTAAATTGGTAAAAGTAATGACACTCTAAAAAATACAAAACCTGTTAAGCTTAACAGTGCCTTAAAAAATCTCACTATCTCATATCTATTTAATTAGTGTTCTACTTGAATTTATCATCAAGAATTACAATTTACAAATTTTACTACTTGAAGCAGTAGCAAAAGCAGACCATGAAGACATTTTCTCATGGGCCCTTTACTTTAAAGAAACTTATTATTTAAACAGTTATCAATATTCAGTAAAAATATCAGCTGCAAAATAGTCAACTATACAACTAATGTCTGAAGGATTAAAGGTAGTTTATGTTATAAATCCCTGCCTTAACCAGATGTGTAGCATACAGAATATCATTTAGGATTTGCGTTTCTTGGGAACCTATGTCTGTAAATGTGTAATTCAAACAATTCTTGGTAGAATGAATGACATCTAAACTACTTTATTATGCTAATTTATGTGCAATTTTACTATAGGTTTCCCAGTACTTCCCCGTCATCAAGGCAACTCCCACAATACTTCAACAGGTACTCGCAAGACTGTCTAAGGTGCAATTTTATGAGTTATAGAACAATGGCTTAAAGTTTTGCTGGGAATAAATCAACTGTTCAACACAGAAAATAAATACACATGCCCACATAATTTAGTAGTGCAGTTAAACAACTACTTGCATGTTGGTGTAAGAATTTTGGCTAATTACCAGCATCTTTGCCACTTTACTGAAAGTTGAACCCCACTTACCAAAGATTAGAAAGCACTAAAGGGTGAGGAAAGCAATCAGTAATTTACTATCTACTGTATTCACTATTTATTTGGTTACTACTTAATCAATTCAATTGAACATGTCTAGGCAGTGTGAGCAGAGGAAAATAACAATACTGCACAGTACAGGGTTTACTATGTTATCTAATAAAGCAATGTGCACATTATATTCAAATAAGCAGGAGTTATAAGTACAAGGTAATAAGTCCATTTGTGGCTTCTGAAATTAGATGATTTCTGTTACCAGGTTAATGAAGTATTCAATATAATATGTCTAAAACCTGTCTTAATTTTACTTATGTGCACAGAAGTATGTCACAACTGCAGCTGATGTGTGCATCTCACATGCATATTTTTTCCTATTTACCCTTGCAACACTGTAACAGATGCTTACAAAACTATCAGACGTCATTTTACTGGATCACCATAGCATAGTGTATCTTATAGCCTAGGTAGGAATAATTCAGAAGTAAGAAAGGACTGGGTTTACTTCAAGTGTAACACTGTAGTCTGTAATGCTTCTATTACTATTACTATTCTATTACTTTTTCAATTGGATGTTATTCAATGTTACTGTAAATTTTTCTTTTTTGTGTTACCTACATGAAAAACAGCTACTCTGTCACTGATTTCACACCTATTATTTTTATTTATTTAAAAGTCAGGGTTTGTAGATTTTAATAATCCAAAGACCATGATAAATGAGCTTAAAATATACTGCTTGTGCAACTGATATCACACTACAAGCACTACCTTGACAACAGACACGCAGGGGATTCCTTAACTGACTATTTCCACCTTAAATCTTTCATAGAAGACAAGGGAAGCTCTAACTAGTGCACCAGAATGTTTCAAATAACAGCACTGTCAGAACCCAGTAACATAACTCTGTTTATAGTGAGTCTAACTGTTTTTTCCACATTTAAAAATATGGATATCTATGTTACTTTTAAAATGGGAATTTGAAGTGTAGTGAAGTCAGTAAGCCACAGAAACTATGATTAAACATTTTCAATTGCTATTATGCAACAATGAGGTGAACTAAATATACTATTAATAAAAAGGGAGATGAGAAAAAACATTTGTGTATATGTTGTCTCTGTTCTACCTTTACATATAACTAATTATACTAAAGCGAAATATAACACATGAATCTGGTTTTCCTCACTGCCTATGAATGAGATGTAACTATATTTTTAGAAGTCACTATAAGTTATAAAACCACTCTAAGTTATAAAACAGAGGTAGCATTGTTGCCTCACAGAAAGAGGTTCTCCTGTTCGATTCTCAGCTGGAGTGCCTTTTGTGTGGAGTCTGCATGTCCTCCCCACGATTGAGTGGCCTCCGAAAGACATGCGTGAATGGGCGTGCCTTTGCTGAAGGTTGGGTGTCGGGCTGGCAACTCGTCACCATAAAAAAATCTACTGCCAATCATTAGCGGACCAGAGTTCCGCTGTGGTGACCCCTAACCGGGAAAAGCCAAAAAGACAAAGTCTAAGTTATAAAACCATTTAACATTAGCAGACACAACCACTAGACTTGAGATTAATATGTTGCATAAAGTATAAGTTTAAGAAAAAGTATAAATGTCTCGGAGTATAATAGGCAATATAATAGATAAAATATATACATTTTGAGGTAAAGTCCAGAAGTCTATATCTTTGTTGATTCTGTGAGAGATTTGGAAGACTGTGTAGTTTTAGAATTAGTTCTTTGTTTCTTTTTCCTTACATCAGACCAAGCATTTTTTCTGGAGATCTTTTCAAGTAGGTGAAAACAGTCCAGTCCATTTCTTCAGGAATTGTGATGATATTATTATTCTTGATGAAGGTAGAAGCTTCTTCAATGTTGTTAAAGGTTCTCAAGTCATTTGAATAGAAAATTCTGATTCTAGCAGGATATACCATCTGCACTTTTATTTTATTTTGTTTGAGAAGTTTCACTAATGGCCAAGTTTTTTTCCTTGTTTCTAACACTTTTGCAGAATAATCATTGTCAAATATAATCTGACCCTGTTTATATGTTATGGGACTTTTTCTCCAGGCTGTTTTTAAAATGAGCTCTTTATCCAAGAAGGACAGGAACTTTACCACAATTGATCTTGGAGGTGCATTAGGTGAAGAGGGTATAGATTTTCCTATGGCTCTGTGAGCTCTTTCTATTCCGTTTGATAATTTTCTCTTTTAAATCAAGCACTTCAAGAAGCCAGGAATTCAAAAAGGTGATGATGTCTAAGGCGGTCTTATATTAGTTCTCCTCTCCCTGTTCTCTAAATCATCTACTTTATTAAGTAGCCAGTTATTTGGGTGAAGTAAGAATTCTGTCTGATTTTCCTCTTCTTCGAGTCTTCCATCTATGTCATTTAATGATGTCTCCATATCAAGTAATTTACTTTGCTGTTGCTGCAGTATTTCTTTTAGTTCATCTGTTTGCTTTTGGCAGTTTTCCTTGAGATTTTCCAAATTATCAGTGAATCTATCCATTTTCAACAACAGTTCATGTAATGTGAAAGACATCAGTTATATCTCCTTCTTCAGAGTGATTTCTGAGTGAGAATTCTTTAAACTGGCCATTACCAAACAGCTGTGCTGTTCTCCATAATATTTTGACAGGAAAAACTCAATAATATTTCTTGAAATTTGGTAGAGTTGTAGTTCTTAAGTTCCTTAATATTTTTTTTTCTATTTCTGGTTAATGAAAATAATTTTTCCCTGTTTTCTAGTACTGTTTTGTGGAGATCTAAAAGATGCTGCTTATCTGTTTGCCATCTAGGCTCCACCCCTGATAGCTAAGTTCTTATATAAGAACAACATAAATTTATAGTATTTTAAATGTGCTTTTAAATTTTCATAGTTTTGTGTTGTATTTGCTGAATTGTCCACTAGATGGTGGCATTTACTTTCTTATTTGAATGTTTCTTCAGAAGGGCTTTTTTTTTATCTGATGAAGTTCAATGCATTTGTATAAACAAAAGTGCTAGGTCTAATAAAATGCCCATCGTGGCATTCTTTCCTGGCTTCATTTTTACTTTATTTGTTTTAGTTGCAAAGTTTGTGGATTATTTTTTTTGGTGAATTGTGTATGGATCATAATGATCTCTATGTATTGCTGTGGACTGTCATCCTTCTATTTACAGCTTTTTTACTATTTCCTGCTTTGTGGGTTGGCCTTTGGATGCAGTTTTATTTCTTTATGGAATTAAAGCCTTTTATGCTTCTGACTCTACGTTACAGAGGAATCTATCAGCAGCTGACATACTATCACCTCCATGACCAGGACAAAGTTGACCACAACTGTGTGGACAGAGGCATCATACAGGAGACAGTAAACATGTGCTGTTCTCACACGGTTCAAGGAGGATGCACAGAGTGCCTGTCTCAGTGGGCTTGAAGGTTTGTGTAGCATTAACCATCCTTGCTACAGGGAACTTTCAGTGTCTGGAAGGGTGCATGCTAGATGTGTCACAGGCTTTAACCTCATGAAGCCAGCACCATTTCATTGACATAATGTTGATGTAGATGGGCATATTTGGTTTCCACAGACTGGAGGGGAGAAAACATTGCTATGTGGGTATTGTGTGACATAGCCTATTTCTCTGAATTCCTGGTGGGGGACATTAACTGCACCCACATTGCCATCAAGATTCCACCTGCTCCACACAGAATTCAGTAAATAAACAAGTAAGGCTTCCACTCCTTCAATACCAGGTGGTGTATACTGTATGGGGTATTACATACACTATGTGTTTGCACCATCCAGGCAGTTTCTGAGAGTCTTGCACCTGGCAGACGTGACTTATGGCAGTGTTTCTTGAGGGAAAGACTTGCCATATGATCATCTAGGTGCAGGAGTGGCCTTAGGTCAACTGGTGCCCTAGGCAAAAGGGCTCCACAGTGCCCCCCACGACACCATCTGGTGCCCCCATCCTAGTCTACTTACACCAAATAAATACTGGAAAAGCGCCCCTACTAGAGCAGCGCCCTAGGCGGCCGCCTAGTTGGCCTATGCCTAAGGCCGGCCATGTCTAGGTGGTAGGTGCTCACATTGTCAAATGCAGAGGCCAGGAAAGACCATCCCCATGAACATAGGCACAGATCATGCATAATGGAATTTGTTTATTGTATGCTGCAGTTGATGTTGGATATCCCAGTGAGCCATGAATGATTATCCCATTTGCAGCCCCTAGACCAGGGTGGAGATAGATTATAAAAGTGCAGTGTCACAGACATGGAACATCATTGGATGTGTGTGTAGAGTGCTGAAGGACTGTTTCTGCTGCCTGGGTACATCCAGTATGTGGTGAACTGCAGCAACATAGTTGTGGTCTGTTTCATACTACATAATATGGTGCTACGAAAACAGTTTTAACAAGGGAGCACATAGCACTGGCTGACCCACCTGCACTAGCAGCATATGAAGAAGCAGAGGAATTATTGGAGGAACTGGCTTTAAAGAGTCCTCATGTGAGGCAGAGGTGGACATAATGCATAATGGTACTGGCAAAGACGTGACATCTGGTCCACAACTCTGAGCTGTGACAAGACAAATACAGAACAAAACTGATGCATGCAATAAGACACCTAGACTATAAATTACAGCACATTGACTGGCCACACTATGCATCAGACATTACCATACCAATATTAGCCAGAGAAGAGGGCAGGGCACAATCTTGCATTTGCACATGTGGTAGGGCACAGTGTAATGGAAGAGGAACACTAACATAGATGGAGGGGTGTGGGTAGTGCCTGCAGTAAGCATGCATGTAGCTAGGGGTTGTAATTAATCAGGTATCACATTCTCCAGTGATGCAGTGATGCTTCTAGGGGTGGAGCACTGGTCGGGTATACCATGTGACTGTGCAGTGTTAGCTGTGAAGGCAACTCGTCCAAAACATAGTGAGGCATGTCGAGTGCACATGTAGAAATGTCACTGTGGACCCTGCCATGGTGTTTAAGCAGCCTGATAGTATCCATTATGCCATGTCTGGATATGGGTAGGTGCTACCTACAGTAACGCTACAGGGGAATTGGCTGGGATTCACTTGTAGGACCCCTGTGTGTGTAGCCCAGTGGGTCATGGCAGCAGTGGAGATGAACATGCATTACCCACATCAAAGTGAGCACCTATTTCAGGGGGTGGGGCCAGGTGGAACCAGATGGGAATTGGCAATGGTTATGTGAACATCCATGGCCAGGAGTGAAGCTAGCCATGGATAATGTGGACAATGTGTCTGTCTCAAGAATATTGTGCACCATCTATATTTACTTGCTCTGCACACCATCAGTGTACAACCATGACACAGCATGACTATAATGGCTGGTGTCATGCAGCAGTACAGATGCACTAGTGGATGTCAAGTGGTATGCCACTGCCCTCAGCAGGCATGTCTGCTCTGGTCCCTGTACTCAGTGTCACTCTGTCTGTGGTGTTGAATGTCCTGCAGTCTCTGCAATGGTTAATGGTCTATCTGCAGTCCACTCATCATTCTGATATAGTCTGATTAGTGGTCATCTATGCCTGATCACAGACCTGCACATCCACTGATTGATGCCAAGGATAAATACCCAAGACAGGGAATGTTCTGGAGTCAATGACTAGCTATGCACTTCTCCACTGTGATATGTATGCAGTCCTTGAAGGTGCTTTGGTCCTTTGAAGCCACCTGTTGTGGTGCTTGCTATGTATCTGGTGGCTAACATGGCCAGGACAACCTAAGCTAAATAGAGGTGATGTCAGAAGTTCCTCCTGGATGTCCACAAGACCCGTAGATAAAGGGAGAGTGTGCCTTTCACTGTTAGCATTGATAACAGAGCCACTGTGTCATCAGACTTTGCCAGTTGCATGGTGACATCATTGACAGTCTCTACAAATGTGCTGACATGTTGTGATAAACCTTCTCCTAGTCGGTCCTGCAAAATAGTGTATCAGTGCTAAAGCTCATACATATATCACTTTGCAGCCTTTAGACTGCTACATACCAAGAATATATATAGCCTGTAGGCATATACAATACCTTGTGATGCACTTTGTGTTGTAGCTCTGATGTCCCTTTGTGACAGAAATACACATCTGTATTTCTGAGTTAACCACAATAAGGGGTTAGGCAATACCTTACTGAACAGAAGTATCCCACTACTCACCTGAGACATCCCTTACAAACACTTGGTCAGTTATCACTAGCCCAACTTCCACATCCAGTCCACCACCTGGTATGAGGGTTCTGTCAGAATCACCAAAGAGCGATGCTGGAAATTCATCAGTGTCTGTCAGCTGCTGCTTTACTGGTGTGTGCCTCCATTGGTCATCCTGTTCCTGACTACTGGCTGAATCTTGGTCCTGGAATGGAGGATCATGCCAGTCACCTTGTACCAGTGTTTTATTGTGGCAACCCACTGGAAGGCCTTGTCCACTTTAGTCTTGTCTGAGATAAACATTGCATGTGTATGTGTAATCCCTTGCAATAGCACCTTAGTCTCCTGTGTTGTGCCATTCCTTCAGGCCCATGATCACACAGGTACACCTGTGGGTACACATGTGGATTAGCGTAGGTATTCAGGACTGCCCCTGTTAGCCAACATTTGTCTTGTCACTGTTCCAAACAGCTCTGTGGGGGGCACTTCCCTGTGTGCTGTTTCCAGGTAACTATTCTGACACTGTCTCATAATGAGGCAGCTGTGGACATGTGTGGTGTCCCTTGCATCTGTGCCAATAGCATGTAATGTGTCCAGTGGACTGGAAGCCTGCCATCCCCCAATATACTATTGTCTGTTTACATATGCAACACTGTATAGACAGTGACATGGCAGGACTGTGATGCAGCCTGTGTGTTTCTTGTGCTACAGCTGAAGGCACACACCCCCATAGGACTACACACTGTCCTGTCTGTACCCTGTGCCCTAGCTGGAGGCTCCCCCACAGGACTGCAACATTTCCTGCCTGTTCCCTATATATAGGGTGGATGAACCTACTCCAAAACTGTGACCTTTCCTTACATATTCCCTGTGCCCTGGATATATGATCCCCAAAACTGGAATGCAGCCTGCCCTACATCTTCCTGTGCTCTCTCAGGTTCTTCATGACCCTCTAGCAAGGCAGAACCCTGTCATGGCTAATGCAGTGTTACTACATATGTCATAGTGTGACAGTGTCTTTGTTAGGCATTGCCCTTTGAGTAGCGACTGCAGTGCTGGGGGTCTATTACCACATAACTTACATACTGTCAGTTTCCTTACATACAGTAGTACACTCTGATATCCACTTTCCTCATATTGTGCATGTTGCTCACTATAACATGCTCTGCTGCAAAATGATGATCATATATCTCACTATTACCGAGCTCATAATGTGGTTATTTTGAGGTAATAATGTTAACATAATGCATTAACACTTTTATGTTGCACTATGGGGCCCAGTCCAGCTTATTCATGGGACTTGAGCTCACGTAAGGTGTGCATGTCTTATGGAGCCCAGGTACACTACTAAGTATTCCACATCATGCTAATGACCATTGTGATTATACTACACAGCTGCCCTCTGTGGCTGTGCTCAGGCATGGAAGCCATGTAGTGAGTACCTGTCATAAATGACCAAGTTATTGTCATCCATCCATGTTCTATTGACCACATATGTCATGTTAACATGGATGAGCATTGCACTACTGTGCTGCTAATTGATATATATATATATATATATATATATATATATATATATATATATATATATATATATATATATAAAACACATGCTCACCACAGTATGCAGTCATATGCCCAGCTTTCATTTTCAGTCCTGGACTTGAAATGGTGAGCGGACTTGGCCTCAGCAGGATCTGATTCTGTTAGGGTTTCCATGTGGTGCAGCAGGACTGCAAAATCATTTTGCACCTGCTGCACAAGGAGTGTCTGTTGAGTGACTATGGAAGTCCCCTGTGCAAACTGGATGGCTAGCACATGCTTCCCAGGGTAGTACATTATGCCACTAGCATCATCTCTTCTGACAAGAAGTGCTGGCACCATCCAATGGTAAGAAGTGGTTAGGGAGAGAGAGCTTCCATAAAACATTAAGACATTGTTTTTGCTGAGTCACTATATAGTAAGTCTGAGAAGTATATCTGTGCATGCCTTCGGCTGTTGTGGGTGTGCTTACTCATTTAATGTGAAAGGTTACCTGGGGGGGTCACTGGATGTCCTCATTGCTCCTTCTCCTGTGGGTGGCATAGGCCTTTAATTAGAAAGAAGCGTGAAAGGCCCCTACTGGATCATTGGAAAAAAGGTTTGTCAGATGGTGCAGGCCAAGGAGAGCTTGTAATTTGATGCCCTCATTGGTACCCAGGGTTGCCAGACGTCCCTATTTGGGCGGGACTGTCCCGAGATCAGCAGCCTGATCCCGAGTCCCGCCCTGCCGGTTTAAATCCCGGCCAGCCTCCGCTTTGTTTGTTTTTTTTTTTGTTTTTGTTTTTTTTTTGATTGTCCTGTATACCTGGCATATGGGCCAATCAAAAATTGCTAAACACGGAGCTTCTTGTGTTCTGCATTAAACACGAGAAGCTCCGTGTTTAGCGATTTTTGATTGGCCCATATGCCGGTATACGGGCCAATCAAAAATCACTAAACACGGAGCTACTTGTGTTGAATGCGGAACTGCAATGCATTAAACATGAGAAGCTCCGTGTTTAGTGCAGAGCTACTGAGTGAGCTCAGTTCTTTAATGTTGAACTCTGTTCCACATTAAAGACCTTTTTCTTTTTTTTTTTTTTTTTTTTTTTTTTTGGTCTTCACTTGCCTTGAGAGACCTTCTTCTTCTTTTTTGGAAATCTGGCAACCCTGTTGGTACCCTAGAGCACCATATGTTGTTAGTAGAGGTAGAGCCATATAGCCAGTCAGCCTCAGCAGACAAAGCTGAATTCTAGCAGGGCTAATCTTTGAACCTGCTTAGCAGGCCATCCTCTCAAGACCTTATCCACCATTATGGTGTTCCCTTTCTTTGTGTGTGTCACACTGTATCCCATTTTTCGTCCAATCTTCCCCATTATTGGTTGTGCACCCTCTGACAGTTTGTATCTCTCCATTGTCATTATCTCTTTTATATTACCATCCACTTGGTCAGTCTTTGTCCTTGTAATGCCTCTGAGCTTTGCTTGTGTTGTAGATATGTGGCACTTCACTGCATGTGTAAACATGCACAGCATCAGGTACATGAACTGCATGTTGATGTTTACAGGTCATGTGACCATACATAGCGTCAGGCACCTATCTGCACAGTGATTGTCATTTTTGTGATGGCCAGGCTTCATTGTCTCTGGCTGTGAGCACTTTTGCATATCTAATTACTTGCAGGCCGCATCACACTATCTTTGCTGTGTTACAAACATAAAGAAATGACCCAAAGAACCAGTAAAGCCACACACAAAATCTTCAATCAACACAGAAAAACTATGTGTGTGGTCAAAAGATTTAAGCACCCTGTAATTTCAGTAAAAATATAGTTTTATTAATCATGCTTAAATGTATTTGTTTAAAGATTGGTTTTGTCCCACTATGACAGTGGACTGTTTTCAGTGGAGACCAAGCTGGTATTTATAGGTCTATATCAGTTCATCGAAACGCTTATCATCAAACCCCTATTTGTCAAACAACTATTTATCAAAGTTGCAAATTGGTGAATGGACTTTTCAGTGAAAGTTGTCCTAGGGTAAACCAATGGTAGGCCACCCTAGCAACCAAGAACCAAATAATAAAACTTAACACCTACCCAAGTGGGGCACTACACCCCCCACACTCCCCAACTAAATATACAAACACCAAGATTGCACTACAGTGGTGAAAAGGGCAAATTCCAGATGGCAGCCAACCCTTGCCTTGCCCTGGGAAAAATTTCGCTGAAAACACTGTTTGACAATCAGTTGCTTCGCTAACTAGGTGTTCGCTACTTTGTGATTCAAAAATGTCATAGACCCGCTACTGACTAGGGAAAATTGGGGCAGACAAAGGGTATCTTAGGTTCATAGATTAGTACTAGGCAAACTGCCCTTGTGAGCCATATAAGCCTAGCCAATTACTGCATGTGAGAATCAAACCCTGCACTTTGTGTCTGTAAGGTAAACACCTTTGTTTGTTTGTTTTTTCATTTATACATTTATTTACATTAGTTTACCAGGATACTCCAAGTGGATATGTAACTCCCTTCTTCAGAGCAAACCCAAGTAGAAAAGCTTTATTGATCACATTTTTCTTTCTGAATGCTCCCAAAAATTCATAGTGGGGGGCGTGGCCAAGGATGAACACAGGATAGCAACAGATTTCTTCAGCTCCACCAATCTCATTACATTGACAGGAATTAATTACTTAAAAAATTAATTTTTGAAGTAATTTTCTTTCTAAATATGTTTGTTTTATATAGTTCTTGAACTATATCTAAAAAAGAAAGGAAATCTTAATAATATTCCTGTCAGAAATTACTTTGGAAATTTTCCTGTCAGTTTATCAGTCTGAAATGAGTTCCAGTAAGACAAATTCTCAAGACTCCAGCATCAAGAAAGAACTTCAGTCTCTGATAATTATAGTCCAGCAACTTACTGCTAAGATGGATAAAATGGATACTAAAATAGACACTTTCATAGAAAAAACTACAAAACAAATAGACTTGTTACATATGGACCTGCAACAACAGAAGATCCAGATGACAGGCATAGAAGAAGCTGTGAATGTCATGGAAAATAGAATACAAGAAGAGGAAATCAACATTGAGTTTCTGCTGAAACAAAATACACATTTACAAACAAAGCTGGATGACCTGGAAAATAGATCTAGGCGCAATAACATTAGGATTTTTGGACTGCCAGAAAATATTGAAGGTAACAATATTACTTCTTTTTTTAACAACATGGCTCCCTAAAACTTTAGATTTACCAGAAGCATTCTCTTTTGGTATTGAAAGAGCACATAGATCTATAGCTAATACTAACTCTAACAAAAACTATCCTAGATCAGTTATAGTTAGATTTCTATCATCTTTTGATAAAGAGATGGTTCTTAAATCTGCTTGGGCTAAAGCCCCTGTTAAGATTAATGAAACAACTGTGCGTTTTGACAATGACTATTCTTCCATGGTATTAGCTAAAAGAAAAGTTTTTCTGCCACTAATAAGGGATCTTAAAAAAGCACAGTTTAAAACATACCTTCTGTTTCCTGCCAAGCTTAAAATCTTCCTTCCTGATGGTCCTAAAATTTTCGATGACTTAGACTCTGCTTTACTGTTTATCAAAAAATAAGATTTTGGAAAAAATAGAAGAAATGGAATGGGCTAGTCCTTCGTTAAAGAGACTGGCAACTGAAACTTCGTGGAAGACTTCAGAGAAGAAGAAGAGACTAAAAACAAATGATTTGTACTATGTTTTTTTTCTCTCTCATCATTTTATTTTATTATTAATCTTTTTAAATATAGTTCCTGCATTTCCAAGAAGCAACAAATATTTTGAAAAAGATTTAATCAAAGTTATTCTCTGTGTGCAAAAAAATGTTTTGTTTCATAACTAGTCAAAATATCTGGAGATTTAATGGCAAGCTGTGATTTAACTTGTTTCTCTTTCTGAAGAGGAAAAATAAGGTCAGTAATTTGATACATTTTTTTTTCCTTTAAAAGTTTATATGTTCTTCAAATGCTATTCCTAATTATACTTTCTTGATTACACTGCTAATGCTTGTTTGTAAATAATCTGTTATGCTTTAACTAATAATAATTAGAACTAAATAATAGTAAATAATATGTTTTATTTTTAACTCTATTAATATAAACAGTAAGTAACATTCTATTGTATATACTTCTTATAGCTTTCTCTTACATTTTTTTTATTTCTGACTTACACCCTTTTACTTTCTACTCTCTTTTCTTTTCTTTATTAATATATAGAAATGCTTTTGATCATATAGACACAGTAAATAATAAGATTTGCATAGGAGTTGAGTTGGGACAAAAATGTTGAGTTTTGTTACTTATTAATAATTTTGGGTTTGATTTCACTTACATAGAGTCTGTAATAACCTGTAGAATGCATTGTGAAGGTTTTGTCATGCTTAGATGCATTTACACTGCTAAATGAATGTTTGTCACTAGTTTTTAATAAGTTTCCTGCCAAAATGTTAAGAGAGACAATCTGGGATGTGGGCTGTCTCATGCACAGTGTCCATGAGCTACTTCAAAAGCTTCAACTCTCAGAATTCTCACAGAGAAGCTGAAAGCAGCTAGTCTCACCTTTGACCTAGATATCACACTGACACATCACAGATACAGGAATGACACTACCTAATTATACTTTCTTGATTACACTGCTTATGCTTGTTTGTAAATAATCTGTCATGCTTTAACTAATAATAATTAGAACTAAATAATAGTAAATAATATGTTTTATTTTTAACTCTATTAATATAAACAGTAAGTAATATTCTATTGTATATACTTCTTATAGCTTTCTCTTACATTTTTTTTATTTCTGCCTTACACCCTTTTACTTTCTACTCTCTTTTCTTTTCTTTATTAATATATAGAAATACTTTTGATCATATAGACACAGTAAATAATAAGATTTGCATAGGAGTTGAGTTGGGACAAAATGTTGAGTTTTGTTACTTATTAATAATTTTGGGCTTGATTTCACTTACATAGAGTCTGTAATAACCTGTAGAATGCATTGTGAAGGTTTTGTCATGTTTAGATGCATTTACACTGCTAAATGAATGTTTGTCACTAGTTTTTAATAAGTTTCCCGCCAAAATGTTAAGAGAGACAATCTGGGATGTGGGCTGTCTCATGCACAGTGTCCATGAGCTACTTCAAAAGCTTCAACTCTCAGAATTCTCACAGAGAAGCTGAAAGCAGCTGGTCTCACCTTTGACCTAGATATCACACTGACACATCACAGATACAGGAATAGCAGATTAATAATATGTGTTAAAAACCTATGTCCCAAACATATAGTTCATAGTTCATAGTTTCATACTAGGCTATCTGCCCGAGGGCATTTACAAGCCTAGCCCATAGTTTTGTGGCTTACGCCACCCCTTTAGTATGGGGAACTATACCCATTATTTTGCTGTGCCTCTGTTGAGCAGTGACACTGAGGTAATCCCTGGGGTATATCTGCGATCTCCCATCCAATATACATTACTATAACTCATTT
>NC_056741.1:249275590-249310590 GCF_019279795.1 Protopterus annectens | reverse complement strand
AGAAATCTTTTCTCTAAGGAAAAAGAAGAATGTTTCTAGTATACCAGAAATACTAGATGAATTTAGAAATCACTTTCACAAAATTAACCATAATAATATTAACATGGAACTTAAAGATAAAATAAAGGAGTTTATAACCACAAATATGAATAAAAAGCTTAATAAACAACAGATTAAACTATTGGACAAGATTATTTAATATACAGAAGTTATTACACAAATAAATAAGCTTAAATCAAACAAAGCACCGGGTAATGATGGTATTATACCAGAGATATATAAAATCCTTTCTAAAAATACATATTCATTAATACATAAGGTTTTTATTTTGGCCCAAACTGAGTTAATAACCCCCCCCCATCTTGGCAATATACATTTATTTCACCAATTTTAAAACCTAATAAAGATCCAACTAGGTGTTCTTCATATCGGCCCATCTCATTACTTAATGTTGATTATAAAATGTTTATGAATATCTTTGCTGATAGATTGAAGACAATCATTCCCGGCATTATAGATATAGATCAGACAGGCTTCATTGTAAATAGAAATACTTTTGATAATATAAGAAGAACTTTAACATTAATAGATTTTGCAAATAGGAAAAAGAAAGATTTAACACTTATTAGTCTTGATATAAGTTCAGCATTTGATTCAGTAAGTTGGGACTATCTGTTTACCTTAATGAAGTGCACAAACTTCTCAGATGCATTTGTAAATCTAATTGAACATTTATACAAAGGAATGTTGGCTTATATTAAGGTAGGAACATATGTTTCACAAAAATACCCATTCTTAAAGGTACAAAACAAGGATGTCCACTTTCTTCACTATTATTCACTTTAGTAATGGAGCCTTGGGCTAATTTGATCAGAAACAGTACTGACATAGAGGGTTTTGAAATAGATGAAAATACAACATCCAAAATTCAACCTTTTGCAGATGATGTTCTAATTACATCAGCAGGATCTAATTCTTCTATACAGTCTCTATTTGATAACATGATGAATTTTAAAAGTATTTCTGGTTTAATATTCAATGAAGAAAAAACTAAAATACTACCTATATATACACGAAAAAATATTCTCATTAGTGATTTTACTAAATATGTACCCAATTCAGGTCAGATAACTTATTTAGGTATAATACTATCTAACGATATTAAATCTATTATATATAATAATTATAATACCTGTTTTCTTAATATACAAAATCTTTTTAATACCTGGAATAATATGTTTTTACTATGGAGGAGAGACTTACAATTATTAAAATGATAATATTCTCCAAGATTTTATACTTAATACAATCAATAATACTTCCACCTACAAAAATAATTATCAAGAAACTGAACACACTAATGTTAAATTTCTTATGGGCACCTAATAGACCTAGGATTGCATTAAAGAAACATACTAATAGCTGGTCTCAAGGGGTATTTCTTTTCCAGACTTTAATTTATATACTATCTCTTCTATTGTAAAAGTTATTACTTTATTAATAGATCAGTCATATGTCACAAAATGGAAAGATTATTGGGAGCTAATTAGTATACACTTCATGAAAATCTCCTTAACACATAAAAATATGATTGTAAATAACTCCATGTTATGGTTACTAAAGGAATTTTGTACTTCACCTATTACACCTAAACATATGGTTTGTTACCCATTAAATATTATTATTAGTTATCGTAACTTTATATTCATGCACCCTAAGTATAGGGAATGGAATTTTATTGTATTTCCTATAATGTATACTCAGGGTATGCTTTTGTCATCTACTTCTGAAGGAACTCATTTAGCTATAGATAATGATCTAAAGTACTGGTATCAGTTGATATCTGATAATAAAGTTAAAAATCTAGATTTCTTAAAACAAGAATTTGATCTAAGAGAAACTTGCTGGTTAGAGGTTCAGACCTTTAGACAACATCTCATTAATAAAATAGATTTAATGTCTATAACTGTTAAAGAATCTATTCCAACACTGATTGATTACTTGATATCAAATTTACAACATAAAGTTTCTGATAAAGGTAAACTTTCATACATACATAAAGTTATCAGACAAGAAACTTTTACAGTGTAGATTCATACTGGAATTATTTCACTTCTATTAATGGGGACCCACCAAATCAACAAGATAAACAATATATATTAATCTGCTTATAGAACTACGTCTTCCATTGTCTGGAGACTTTATACATGGAAATTTTTACATAGATCTTTTTATACACCTTTGATGATGAATAAAATAAATAATAAAGATAATCTATGTAAGAGATGTAATGTAGAAATTAATGCTGACTGGGCTCATATGTTTTATGACTGTATAAAATTGAAAGAATACTGGAAGTCAATTAATGAATTTTGCAGGCTCTTTTTACAGATAATTTCATTATTTCTAAATCTCTTATATTATTCAACACACCTGTACCTCAAAGTGTTAAAAAGGTTAAGCTTCCCTTGTTATGGTCTATTCTAGCAGTGGCTAGGAAAATAATAACTAGAAATTGGATTTCAGATACACCTCCTTCGTTCAATGAATTTAAAAATGTTATGAATATAGTGTGCCATATGGAAATAAACACAATTAGGACTAGAACAAATAGAAAAACATCTTATTTTATTGTATGGGATAATTTACAAAATTTGTTAAAAAAATTTTAATTTCAATAGCATGGTATTTTAGTTTAATTAATTGATCTGATTGTAGTGGATGTCTTTGTAAATACTTTAGTTGTTTTGTTGAATATTATAATAATACCTATTTTTAATTACTTGTATAAAATTGTTATGATATTTCTCTTATATGTTAAAACAATAAACCTGTTTTGAAAAAAAAAAAATTCATAGTGAAGCAAAGTAGGTTTAATTTCAACTGGAAGTTGTAGAGGACTTACCCTTTGCTGAAATGTTCTTTGTCCAATAAAGCTAGCAGGTTTTCCTAATTATGCATGATTAGCTAATTAGTATTTAATTACTGTATCATGTCATAGGTAAATTACTTTTAAATAAAATAAACTATGAATGTTTTCTGCTGGAATTCACATTGCAAAGCAATTGTTAATAAAAACACTCATGAGTTCAAGCAGCTATATATACTTGAACAAAACAGCTAACACTTCCCAACATGTCTTAAATAAATGCCTGTACTAAGCTGCATTTATTTATTTATGAGTAGATTGACAACGGGAATAGCGTGCAAAATCAGACTGACAATAACAGCTTTTCAGTGTACATATTTATTTGTAACATGCCAGAAACATTTATATGCAACTAACTGCAACATGCACATTTTTTTACATATTACAAAACTGCAGGTGTACAAGGCTGCATTTTATGAAAAAATTACTGGGTACAGGAAAAGGGTGCAGACATTCACTGACTGACGAAATGACATTGTTTTAAACGTGTTGTTTCTAATCAGAATGCACCAGCGTACCTCGCGACTGTCCAGATATTCACAGAATGTTCACATTTCTGCCTCATATATTTGGTCTGTTTGTCGGGCCTAAAAAAGCGAACACTGTTTAATCGACCCTGTTTACTCAAAATGGCAAAATCCCGAAAGCACGACAAAAAAATCACAGGGCCGTTTTCATGACTTTGCCATTTTCTCCACTGTGGTGCGATCTCAGAGTTGGTATATTTAAGTAGGGGGTGTGGGGGGCACAGCTCCCCACATTGGGGGTGTGTGAGGGGCAAAGCCCCCCACTTTGTTTTATGTTTGGGTTGTTTTGTTTTTTTTTTACAGTTCAGCAATCCGTGTGTTTGGCATTTTGGTGTTTTGACACATTAGGGTCAATTATACAGCATTCACTATTTTAAGCATTCGCTGATATAATATAGACCCTGTTTCTCATAAAATTTGTGGCTTTCTGACAAACCACTTAGGACTGAATTAACTAAATAATGACACACATTTGACTTTCAGACTTCATATCGCTAAGAAAATGAATGCTACTCAATTATATTAATTTTAGTAACTTTCTAAATTTATAAGAGTAATATTTAAAATCTGTCCCTATTATCGGGTCTTTGCCTCCCCATTTTTTTAAGTTTTGACCAGATTTGATGCACTAAGATGTTGAGAGGCACGGCAGCTAATGAAACAAGTTTTGGCACTAGAGTTAAATTCCCATGATTTTCAAAACTCCTCCACCTCCCTTCTCCATCACAACATACCGCATTCTTCAGAATCTGTCTGCTGCTTCATAAACACAGATTGCACCGAAACGTATACAAACACTGCAGCATATATACCAAATGTGCATAGTCAGTAATTCCCTAAGAATCAATGTACTATCATGCCATTTGTATAAGTACCTTACTGAATTTTATTTTCAGCTATTGTCAATAGTCATAGGTGCTTGGTTTGTAACAGGTGTTTGTATATATTAATATAACAGAAAATGCAGCACCAAAAATGGAATAGCATGCCTTTTTCCCCACTACAATTACATCCCTCAACACAGTCAATAAATGATAAGGTAAACTTTCTTCTAAGCTGTATTTTTATTTGAATATGGTATAAAAAATGCAGACCTAATTCCATTCCCAATTTAGAAATTACTTCACTCCCCAAATACACTGCCCTCGCTTCTCTTTCACATATGTTGAGTCCAGATGTACTTTGGCAGTACCAGCTATCAGCAACACAGCCCATACCTCAGATTGCACCTGTGACCCCTATATGCCAAGAAGCTAGCACATAGTGTGTGTGTGTGTGTGTGTGTGTGTGTGTGTGTGTGTGTGTGTGTGTGTGTGTGTGTGTGTGTGTGTGTGTGTGTGTGTAAAAAAAAATATATATATATATATATTTATATATATATATATATATATATATATATATATATATATATATATATATATATAAACAATATTTATCTTCTCTGAAGTCAACTACGATCATTCACTGCCAAAGAAACCTGTCATCAGTAGTCTCAAGTGGTTGGACATATTTCAGGAGGAGATGAGACTCATCTAGAGATGAGATCATATAGAGATGACGTTCAAAGACTGGCTGCATGATGTACTGAGAACAACCTAGCCTTGAACTCCACTACAGCAAAAGAACTCATAACAGAAGCACAACGCAGATCGCAACACAATATCTGTGAATGGAAACTGTGTGGAAAGGATCCCTGGATTCAAGTTTCTAGGTGTACATGTTGCAGAAGATCTCTCTTGGTCCATAAACACCACGGATGCAGTCAAGAAGGCACAGCAGAGACTCCATTTCCTGAGGATCCTCAGGAAAAACAACCTGTAGGTGAAGCTACTGGTGTCTTTTTTACTGCTGTTTTAATGAAAGTGTGCTGACATACTGCATTTCCACATGGTATGCCAACAGCTCAGCCCCAAACAGGAAGGCCCTTCAAAGTATCATTAACTCTGCTCAGAAAATCATTGGCTGATCACTGCCCTCTTTGGAGGAACTCTTCAGCTCTCACTGTCTCAGCCAGGCAATCAACATCCTGAAAGGCCCTTCTCACCTTGGACATCACCTGTTTGAGCTACTGCCTTCTGGCAGATGGTTCAGATCCATTCCATATTGGACAAGCAGACTTAAGAACAGTTTCTATCCCAGAGCCATAAGTGAACTTAACAATGTTAAATACTCGCACTGAGTACAGATAATAGCCATTTGCACTATAAGGTACATGTTTACATTCCTGTGCACCTTACCTTATTCCTTTCATGTGTAATTCTACCCAAGTGCAATAATTCAGTTGTTTACTGCATTGCATTGCATTATATACTGTATTGTTTGGTATTGTATTGTTTTGTATTCTCTTATTTATTCATGTTCATTATATGATAAATTCACCTTAAGAGGACTGCAAGAAAATTCATTGTACAATGACAATACAGGAATCT
Organism: Protopterus annectens; assembly: GCF_019279795.1. Taxonomy (NCBI): domain Eukaryota; kingdom Metazoa; phylum Chordata; order Ceratodontiformes; family Protopteridae; genus Protopterus; species Protopterus annectens. Next base: position 249,304,705 of record NC_056741.1, on the reverse strand, counting down.
TATCGTATCTTAAGAATCCTTCTCGGAAGAAGATTGTTAGGTACAAGAAGAGATCTTGCCAGTTTGCTTTCACCATATGCCATTTGCTGTTTGCAATGTTAATGCATATATACGAGTGTGTATATATTTGAGCTGTTTAGCCTGGCACTGATGATACTGTACCACTGTATGTGGATCCAAGTGTAGCTGTTATAATTTATTTATTTATTTATTTATTTACATTTGTTGATCGGGAGTGTCCGGCTGGACATAGGCCCATTTCCAGCGGAGGCCTGGGGAGAAAAGCTCCTCAGTTAAAATAAACAGACAGTAGTTACATTTGGATTACATAGCGATTAACAATATAACATAGCAATTACTGATAACATATTTACAGATGAAGAACATAGTACATCAGTAGACAATTAGAATCTTTATCTGTGAAGTACATAACAGACTAACAAATGTTACAATAAGAAGTTCCTGCTGTATAATAAGTACTAGGCTTAAGAGCATCTGAGCTTGCTATAATGAAGGTAGTTAGTGGAGTGGAAAGAAAGGCAGTGGTTGGATGGGGTGGGTGATTTTAGAGTGGGAGTTGCAAGGGCATAGCCAGCATGTTTTTAGGTGCACTTTTAGTAAAGTTTTGATGTGGGTGCATGATGGTACGGAGGTAATTGTGGGTGAGAGGAAGTTCCATAATTTGGCTATGGTGCAAGAGAATAGTGCTTCACCAGCAGATTTATTGGCTTTAGTGATCTGCAAGTGATTTTTGTTGCTGGATCTTACTGGTCTGGTGGTGCGATAGGGTTGGAGTAGATTCTGGAGGGATGGGACATTTAGTGGATGGTTTACTAGTTTGTGGGCGAGTGAGAGTTGATACCATTGAAGGAGGTGAGAGAGTTCAAGCAAGCCCAGTTCAGCAAGGGAGAGAAAATGGTGACTACGGTAGGATGCCCCTGTGGCGAATGTGGCGATTTTGTTGTAGCAGGTCTCTAGCTTGTTTAGATCGCATTGCCTTAGGTTGGTATATATTGGAGAGGCATAAAGTAGGGTGGAGATAAGGTGGGAATTTGCTATTGAAATCTTTGCTGCTTTGGTGAGAAGTTGCATATTTCTGTATAACGCTCCTAGTTTTTTGTGGACTTTTTTTATGGTCATGGATATGTGAATGTAAAATTTTAGTTTATTGTCTATTTCCTCTCCTAGCAATTTGGTGTGTTCAGTTGGGTATATAGTGGTGTTGTCTTTTGCTGTGATGTTAAAGTGAGAGTTGTTTTGAGTATGTTTGGTGGGTTGGAAGATGAGTAGTTTAGTTTTGTTTGGGTTGAATATTAATTGGGCATCGGATAACCAAGTTTCAACAGAGGAAAAGGCTTCCTGTGTGACTTTTTGCAGTTTGGGTTGGGACTGGGCTGAGCAGATGATGGTTGAGTCATCTGCGTATTGTATGAGTGTGCCATGTTTGGTGGCAGAGGCTAGATTATTGGTGAAAACAGAGAAGAGTAGGGGTCCAAGGATGGATCCTCTGGGAACCCCTATGGAGACAGGTAGTTGGGGAGATATGTCATTCTGCCATACAATGGATTGTTGGCAGTCAGACAGGTAACTCTGAAACCAGTTGGTGACTGATTGAGAGAAGGATAGGTTATTGAGGACAGAGATAAGTTGTTTGTGTGGGACCATGTCAAATGCTTTAGATAGGTCTAGGAAAGTAGCAGAGGAGAGATAGCCATTGTTTTTATGCTGAAGGATAGCGTTAGTAAAGGAGAGTAAGGCAGTGGCGGTGCTATGGTTTGGTCAGAAACCATGCTGAGTATTGGAAAGGAGGTTGTTAGTAAGGAGGTAGTCTGAGACCTGAGAGTGTATGCATCTCTCTAGTATTTTGGAGAGTGGAGAGAGAATAGCTATGGGGCAATAATTGGTTAGTTCTGTGGAGGGTCCGCCTTTGTGGAGGGGAATTATATGTGATACTTTCCACAGTGTGGGAATGTAACTTTCTGACAGAGATCAGTTAATCAAGATGGATACTGGGTAGGCCAGAACATCAGCTGCGATTTGTAGGTATTCACTTGGGAGGTTGTCTGCTGCTAATTTGGTGGGCTTAAGTTTAGTTAAGAGTTTTTTTATGCTGGAGGTAGGTACAGGAGAAAAAGAGAAGGCAGTGGGGAGATTACTAGTTGAAGGTGTGGGTTAGAGGGGAGGGGGGTTGTGTTGTTTAGCTAGTGACAGTATGGTTTGTGTGAAGTGTGTGTTGAATGAGGTAGCAATATTTTCTGAGGAGTGAGGGATGTTAGGAGGAGGGGTACTGACTTTACCTGGGTGGAGGATGGAGTTTATGGAAGACCAGAATTGTTTGGGGCTGTGTTGGGAGGAGTCTAGGGCAGACTGGTAGTATTGGAATTTGTCCTGTTTTACTAGCTTTTTGACTCTGTTGCGTAGTTCCAGGAATTTCTGTCTAGTTGAGGGAGTTTTGGTTTTGCGCCAGTGTTCCCAGGCTTTATCCCTGTTTTTCATTTCTGACTTAGTGGTTTTCTGTAGCCATCGGGAGGGTTGTGCTTTGGTTCTGGAAAGTCTTATGGGGGCATGGTAATTAAGGATGCTCAGGAAGGTAGTATTAAAAAATTCAACTGCGTCATCAAAACTGAGGTACTTTAGAGGATGCCAGTTACATTCTTTGAGGGATGAAATGAATGTGAGGGGGTTAAAGTTTAGTTTTTTACGTATTTGACGGTAGAGGACAGGTTTAGCTTGGTATAGGTATGTTTTGAGTAGGAATGTTGGGGAATGATCACTGAGGCTATCTGATAAGCAGCCTGTTATATTTGACTGGGGGCTCTTACTGACTAGTATCCAATCCAGGGTAGTGTGCTTGCTGGAGTTTTTATTAATCCTGGTTGGCGACTGGACTAGTTGGTGAAGCCATGAAGGTTTACATGATGGGTTGGGTGGTTGCCAGAATAGGATTGCCAGTCAATATTGAAATCACCTAAAATGATAGTTTCTTGGGGGAGATGGTGGGTAGATCAGCTGAGGAGGTTTTCTAATGGAGGGATGGTTTGGCCAGATGGGAAGTAGCATCCAATTATGTTGATGGTTTTGTTTTGGTTTATTTTGAGGTTGGTATATATTATTTCTTCATTGCCTATTTGTGGAGCTGATGATTTTAAGATCTGGATGTTTAGATGCTGTTTAAATATTATAGCTACACCGCCTCCTTTCTTGTTTAGCTGGTCTACTCTTAGTATGCCGTAACCTATAGGGAGTATTTGCTCACTGGTAATGTGAGGTTTTAGCCAGGTTTCTGTCAGGATGACTATATCTGGGGAGTACAAGTCTATGGTGCCATGGAGTTCATGGACTTTGTTGGATATACTTCTAATATTTCGGCTTAGTAGAAGGAAGTCACTTGGCTCTCTTTTGGCTGTAATATGGAGAAGTTGTGGTTTCTAGTCTGATTATGAGGATTGGGGTTGGAGATGGTAGGGCCAGGGTTGGGGTGGATGTCCCCACTTAGGGCTAGTTTTGATATGCATGAGGTTATTAGTTTTCTCAGTTTTTGAATGTGTTTGTTTATTAGGGAAACTTTATGATTGTGCTCTGTGGGTAATAGGTATGGTGGGAGGGTTACTATGTTAAGTTGTAGAGATGCTTTATGTTTGAGTAATATAGTTGGTAGAATATGTGGGGGGTACATAGGGATGGGTCTTGAGTTGGTGGGAGGGGAGCTGAGTGAGGGTGAGACATGAGTGGTGGTGTGAGTAGTAGTACAGTGGTAGTGGTTGAGTGGGGAATGACGGAGCTTTGGTAGGATGTAAGATATGCAAGGAGATTGCATGCAGTGAGCATAGGTAAGGTATGCTTGTACATGCTAGTTGAGGAGGTGTGATAGTAGTGGGAAGATGGAGGAGGTAGTATTGGGTTAGCACTGTGGTTGGCTATTGGAAAGATGGGAGGGGTTTGTGAGTGTAATAAAGGTGGTACCACTGGGGGTGGGAAGGAATAGGGGCAGGGTGGGGAGCGAAGCGGGTAGAGACCCTGTTAGTTGCTCTTATGAGGGGGCTGGAAACAATCAGGTAACAGAGTTAACTGATAAATGAACATATGATAGTGACAAGGGTGGTTCTAGTTTTAAAAATGGTGCCTGCCACAGGTAATATTTATTAACTTTGGGATTGTCTTAAGGTAATAAACAGGGAAGGGGAGGGGAGAACAAGGGTGTGAGCAGGCAGTTCTTTGTACTGCTGCTAATGAGCCAAAGCATAGACAAGTTTGTGTTTAAGAAACAATCACAATTGACCAAGGACTGCTCTGAAACTCTAAATCATTTCTTAACCATTTCTCAAGTGGAAAAACAGGATAACCTTGTATCAGTAGGCTACTGTGGTCTCAGTTTAAATTAACAAACACACAGTATTGATCAGTTATGGAAACTATTTGCTAACAGAAGGGAATAAGAGAGAAAGTGGAAGATTAGTGTGTGTGTGTGTGTGTGTGTGTGTGTGTGTGTGTGTGTGGGTGGGGGGGTGGGGGGGGTTGCTTACAAGCCAAAGCAGAGTGCTCTCCAGCGGAAAATGAATATTGGCTCAAACAGGTAGACACATACTCAAAGTTAACTTTAGCTGTTTGCAGACAGTTCAGACCCGGACTGCGCTTTTCTTATAAGAATGATAAAGGTCACTTCTTATAAGAATGATAAATGATAATAGCCACCAATTTACCAGGTCCGTCCGCTAAGAGTAATAACCTTAGTAACAAAATGTTTCTTGTTAAACGTTTAGGCTTCTGTGGTTTACTTACCCTAAATTTAATAGTTCCCTGCAATTTCTTCTAGCTTTTGTGCACATATACAAATTCAACTTTTTTAATGGAGGAAGGGGCTGTTGTAGACAAGTTTTGCTGTGATGGATTGTATGAAGCCTGAAGAGTCAAGCTGAGCTGATTTGCTACCTCCCAGGCTATCATTCTAAGTCTGTAATTGGGGTAAGATCTGGCAACCTCCTATCTGTTTATGTACTATATCACTGTGGTGTTGTCTATGAAAACTTGTATTGCTCCTGGGAACCAAAGATGATTTAGGGTTTTTAAAACATTTATCTATACCATCATCTCTCTGACATTCATGTGCTTTTGCCTGTCAGATTTGTTCCACAAATCTTGCATGTTCAGATCTTTGAAAACTGGCCCCCATGCCAGGCCTGAAACATCTGTTGTGAAGAGGAGATGGAAGGGAGAAAGGGAGACCTGACTGCAAGAGATCTTTTATACTCAGTTTAGAACCTCTCACCTTACACACCCCAAAACAGGGATCAGAAAAGATAAAGGGTGTAGATACTGAGTTCAGGCTGACCTGGGGTACCACTACATTTCTCACCTGTGAAATCTGGCCTTGCACCCCAGAATCCTAAACAGTTCTTTGTCAGACACCTTGTTTTGATTGGAAAAACTCAATAAGAACTTTTGTAACAACTCTACTTCCACAGAGGAAATAAAGCACTTCCTAGGATATAATCTAGTAGACATCCCAGGAAAACAATTCTATGAGAAGGGATGACAGAAGATTTCTGTAAGTTCAGTTGAAAATATAGACTGAGTGGAAAATTCTGAACACTTGCTAATGACTATTGGCAACTGGAACAAGATTCTGCCTATATAAAACAGTCATACAAATATGGAAGAATCTGAATATCATGAAGTCTGCAGTAAGTGATTACCGGAGGCAGACACTTTGTAAATATCCTTGGAGCAGTAGATAGACCAAAGGGTAAAGCAATGAACGGACAATGTGAGGCAGAAACAGAAAATCTTAATTCTGAAATGCTTGCCAAAGGAATATGATGGTTGGCATTGTTTAGGTCCAGCTTTACCATGAAAGTTAGTAAAGGGACAAGGATTACAGGATTTGAAGGGGAAACACTGAACTTTGGGACAGTGACAAAAATATTGAAAAAGGAGAGGTCTAGCACAGGTCTCAAAGTCCATGAAAGAAATCCTTCTCCCATTTGGTAAGTAGGCACTGGTTTCATTGCTCCCTGAGATAATATTTGTTACAAAACAGGGTGGGAGGGGCAAGGAGGATTCCCTTGGAAAAAAGGGAGGGGCTCCCACTGTGAAGTGTAACGTTGTTGGATGACTTTGAGAACCTCTTTGTATAAAACAATTTAGTGCCACAAAGGCAGATGTAGACTCAGGTAGTGGAAAACATTTCCAGAGTGAGGTGGGGATAGAGAGACTGAAGGGGTAAATAGTCAGTCTGACTTAATGGTCCTTGGTTTTGTGAGACGTTCCCTTAATTTTTTGGAGCCTGCTTGCCAGTGCTTTTTGGAATCCTGTTTATTCGTGCCTCGTGGTTTAAATTAATTTTGGAAAAAGTGAGGAAGGTTGGGAATTTTGGCTCACTTTTTTAATCAAATTTCCCCTATTTATCAAACCTCTTAAGCACCCCAGCTGCAGAAGGGCTAATCAGAACTTCCTTGTCCAAGGGAGAATTTAAAATCTCATTTTTAATATGTTCAGGAAGATTCTGAGAACATAACCAAGCAATTTTTTTCATAACTGAGACAGATGCAGCAACAGCCCTGGAAGCAGTACCAGCAGAATCATAAAAACACTGTAACACATGCGTTGATATATGAGAAGCAGAAAGTAAATAGTAAAAAATGTTTTATTTCAAAATAGAAACTTTTTCAAATTCTCAAAAGACAAAAGTAAAAAACTTTAACATCTGAGCTTGGCACTTTAGGATGCTGAATGTTAAAGTGACATTAGATTTTCTTCCCAAATCTGTCAGAAGCTTTTCCATCCTTGCCAGAGGCAATAGGATTATCATTAGTAATGTGTCTAGCAGAAGCAGTTTTGGATAATGAAATCACTGCAGGGTCTGTTTTAGGGTTAGAAAATAAGTATTTATGAGACTGATGTATCCTGTATAACCTGTGGGAATTCCTAGGGCTAGGAAGTAGACTGTCAAGGAAACCACAAAACATTCTCTAAAGCAGGTAAAAATAGGAGGAACAGCTGAAGATTTAGGAACATCCAGTACTAACAAATCATAATATATTTGCTGGGAAATAGGAATTTAATTTTGTTGTTTAATATTGCTACCTCATTCAACACACACTTCACACAAACCATACTATCACTAGCTAAACAACACAACCCCCTCCCCTCCAACCTACATCTTCAACTAGTAATCTGCCCACTGCCTTCTCTTTTTCTCCTGTACCTATCTCCAACATAAAAAAACTCTTAACTAAACTTAAACCCACCAAAATAGCAGCAGACAACCTCCCAAGTGAATACCTACAAATCGCAGCTAATGCTCTGGCCTACCCAGTATCTATCTTGATTAACCAATCTCTGTCAGAAAGTTACGTTCCCACACTGTGGAAATTATCACATATAATTCCCCTCCACAAAGGCGGACCCTCCACAGAACTAACCCATTACCACCCCATAGCTATTCTCTCTCCACTCTCCAAAATACTAGAGAGATGCATACACTCTCAGGTCTCAGACTACCTCTTTACTAATAACCTCCTTTCCAATACTCAGCATGGTTTCTGACCAAACCATAGCACCGCCACTGCCTTACTCTCCTTTACTAACACTATCCTTCAGCATAAAAACAATGGCTATCTCTCCTCTGCTACTTTCCTAGACCTATCTAAAGCATTTGACATGGTCCCACACAAACAACTTATCTCTGTCCTCAATAACCTATCCTTCTCTCAATCAGTCACCAACTGATTTCAGAGTTACCTGTCTGACCGCCAACAATCCGTTGTATGGCAGAATGACATATCTCCCCAACTACCTGTCTCCATAGGGGTTCCCCAAGCATCCATCCTTGGACCCCTACTCTTCCCTGTTTTCACCAATAATCTAGCCTCTGCCACCACACATGGCACACTCATACAATACGCAGATGACTCGACCATCATCTGCTCAGCCCAGTCCCTACCCAAACTGCAAAAAGTCACACAGGAAGCCTTTTCCTCTGTTGAAACTTGGTTATCCGATGCCCAATTAATACTCAACCCAAACAAAACTAAACTACTCATCTTCCAACCCACCAAACATACTCAAAACAACTCTCACTTTAACATCACAGCAAAAGACAACACCACTATATACCCAACTGAACACACCAAATTGCTAGGAGTGGAAATAGACAATAAACTAATATTTGACATTCACATATCCACGACCATAAAAAAGTCCACAAAAAACTAGGAGCATTATACAGAAATAAGCAAATTCTCACCAAAGCAGCAAAGATTTCAATAGCAAATTCCCACCTTATCACCGCCCTACTTTATGTCTCTCCAATATATACCAACCTAAGGCAATGCGATCTAAACAAGCTAGAGACCTGCTACAACAAAATCGCCAAATTCGCCACAGGGGCATCCTACCGTAGTCACCACTGTCTCTCACTTGCTGAACTGGGCTGGCTTGAACTCCCTCACCTCCTTCAATGGTATCAACTCTCACTCTCCCACAAACTAGTAAACCATCCACTAAATGTCCCATCCCTCCAGAATCTACTCCAACCCTATCACACCACCAGACCACTAAGATCCAGCAACAAAAATCACTTGCAGATCACTAAAGCCAATAACTCTGCTGGTGAAGCACTATTCTCTTGCACCATAGCCAAATTATGGAACTCCCTCCCACCCACAATTACCTCCGTACCATCATGCACCCACTTCCAAACTTTACTGAAAGCCCACCTAAAAACATGCTGGCTATGCCCTTGCAACTCCCACTCTAATATCACCCACCCCATCCAACCACTACCTTTCTTTCCACTCCACTAACTACCTTGATTATAGCAAGCTCAGATGCTCATAAGCCTAGTACTTATTATACAGCAGGAACTTCTTATTTTAACATTTGTTAATGTCTGTTATGTACTTCACAGATAAATATTCTAGTTGTCTACTGATGTACTATCTTCATCTGTAAATATGTTGTATGTAATTGCTATGCAAATTGTTAATCGCTATGTAATCCAATATAACTACTGTCTGTTTATTTTAACTGTGAAGCTTTTCTCCCCGGGCCTCCGCTGAAAATGGGCCTATGTCCAGTCGGACACTCCCGGTCAACAAATATAAATAAATAAATAAATAAAACATTCTCCCACCCCACCAATCCTTGCTCTTCCAACTGAAAAATCATAATCAAAAACTAAGGGATCTTTTTTCCTTTCCTCCCTGGAGGGATAATAGGAAGAGAAAAAGCAGAATTTAGTTTTCTTGCAAATCCCAGCAAATCTTCTCATGTCCACAGAAAGAGTGTCAGGAGAAGGCAAGTTTTTTTTTAATCCTTTTGTTTTCCTTTCCTGGGAAACTCCCTGGAAAAAAAGACAAGTAACATGTAGGCTTACCTGGGGCTCAGGATCCCTTTCCCAGCTTCACTAATTTCTTTCCACATAACCAACAAGAGTGGTTTTCCCTTGCCTGTGGCGGGCATCCCTGGAGCTGCTGAGAAATCTGCCTATTCTCTGGACCTTAGTGGCTGTAGGTGTTACACCACTGGGGCTGGGGAAAAAAGATGAGCGGTGGTTTAAGTCCAGTGACAGCATCACCCATCAGTGACTGAGACACAGCTTGAAACAGCCTGACATTTACAGACATCCTGACTACTTTCTTCTTTTTCGTGCTGACAGGGGAAGGAGGGACCAATGAGACCAGTAACTGCTTCAAAGTTTCAGCTGAGAAGTACGCATTGGAAACAGATAGTGGAGCCTGAAATTGTAGTGAAGATGTCAGTGCCCTGTGTGGCAGTGGCCTCTCTGGCTCCCTAGGTCTGTTTTGTGTATTTATGTAAAATTTCTTTATGTTAGATATGTGGGAACTGTCAATTTGCAGCCTGTTTGTGGTTCGTTCTTGAGCTGGTCGAGTGCATGTTGGACTGCAGCGGCGGTGTTTGTTGTCTTGCTGAGTTTTTGCTTTGTTAGAAATGTTGGACTTGATTGTGGAAGTTTGGACCTACAGTGGCCTTAGTGGTGAGTTTGAACTGAACGAACATGGAAGGTGAAAGCCAGATTCTTGTCTGTCATGTTTGGTTGTAAGGACTGGATTGAATTCATAGGTCGTGGGACTCGGACTGGATTTTTGGGCTGCTGGTGGTGTTGGAGATGGAACCAGTGATGGTACAGTATGGATGGTGAAGATGGTGGAAAGATTGTTGGACTGGTTATAGCTGTTCGGGATTTCAGGTAGCAGCGGTTGCACTGTATGCAGGTAGCAAGGGACTTTGTATGCCAGTTGTTTTGAATCGGTTTTTGGTCAGTGGTGTTGGAGGAACAGGACCAGACTTTAGAAATTTTGGAGTCGAAGGAAATGGCAGTGGTGTGGTTGGAGATGGCAGCACTGTGTTTGGAGGGAATGCTATAATCCATTGAATCATGCATGGTTGAGGAAGCTTTGATGCATTCTGTGCCTCGGCTGGCTCGGTCACTGTCACTGTTATTATTTATGTGTATTGTTTCTATGTTTCTGTTGTACATGAGCTTGGAGAAACAATTTCATTCAGCTGTGCATCTTTGTATGGTCTGAATGACAATAAAGGTACTTATTTACTTAATTAAATTGTTTGTAAATTACAGCTATCTCATTACAGTACCCCTTACTATAGACTACAGTACTTAACCTACTCTGTCTCTTGACTTGTATAACTTCTCTGCTGACCTTCATCACCTTTGGTCTGTACTACCTATAGATATGTATATAGTCCTAATACAAGCAATCTTCCACTGCATTTGTTGTATTTTCATAACTTATTGCTTCTTACTCATTATATTGTAACTTATGGTCATGTATTCTTCTGCATCCTGCTTTGATCTATAAATATATCCTGTTAACTGTTGTATTACACAACCTGGTCTGAGCCTGCAGTCAGCTCTATTTCAGTAAAGACCCACAAATAAAATAAAACAAAGTAAAATAATATAAAACAAAATAAAATACAATACTTAGGCATAATCTATAGAATGCTTCACTGGTAAACACCAACAGATTAATATAGTGGAAGGAAACCTTCCACAAAGTCACTCCAACTGACCAGACTTCCAAAAATTCCAAATAGAAATCACCACGCTAATGCTAGCAATGTGGAGCAGTAAATCCCTTATTCACAGTGAGCGCTTTCGCCATGCGGCTTCTTCAGACTGTTATACAACAATAAAAGCTCTAACAGTTACATTTATAACACATATCCTCACCCTATTGGTTAAAAAAATCATCACATACATTCAAATAACAAAGCATTTGATTTCGTCAACAATGCACTCATGCCAAAGCTAGCCGCTTCGTAGTTACAGAATGGTAATCACCAATCCTACCTACACCTCATTTTATATAAGTAGCATCAACACAAAAGGCGGAATAAATACGAAAAATCCTAAATGAAAACATTCGTATATTCTGCAGCATTGTCCTTAATGAATTAGAACAACAACACAGTATGAAGGCACTCAGTATAGCTACATAAAACAAGAGTTAACTTCATGTTGGACTAACCTACTCTTAAAACACAGAAAGCGTATACATGAACTAAACCTCTACTTACTCCTGTATAATCATCATTCCCTTAAAAAACCTTAAACGTTGTGAGTATAGCTGAGTAAAACTCACTAACACAAAAGGATTCTTTTTTAAAAAATAAGGGATTTCTAAGAAAACACATACCTGCTAAATAAACGTGCTTAAAACGTAGACAACTAGTCCACGGACGTATGAATGTACCTAAACATTAAACATACAAATACATAACTTCTATAAAGTCTAACTAGGACAATCAAGGGTCAGAACGGGATTCGGAACGTATATACATCACATTCGACTCAGATGCAGCATACACCCTCTCCGTAAGTTACATATTAAAGTGCGCTTGTGTTGCAAGTAACAAAATTACTGGCATATGCTTAGCCTCACATAATTTTATAGAAGTTATGTAGTGAGTTTTTAAATAGTTATGTGTTTTTAAACAGTATGTATATATGTATATAATCCTCCGTTTGTAGAGGATGCATCAAATTTAGAACCTGTTGTTAGAACGCGTGCCTGTAGAGTGTCGTCCCCTTTAAGGGTAAACTGATGACACACTCTGGAGCGACGCGGTTCAGTGTGTTGATAGTGTAGCTGCTGGTAAACGGAAGGAGCAGCTATACTCACAACGTTTAAGGTTTTTTAAGGGAATGATGATTATACAGGAGTAAGTAGAGGTTTAGTTCATGTATACGCTTTCTGTGTTTTAAGAGTAGGTTAGTCCAACATGAAGTTAACTCTTGTTTTATGTAGCTATACTGAGTGCCTTCATACTGTGTTGTTGTTCTAATTCATTAAGGACAATGCTGCAGAATATACGAATGTTTTCATTTAGGATTTTTCGTATTTATTCCGCCTTTTGTGTTGATGCTACTTATATAAAATGAGGTGTAGGTAGGATTGGTGATTACCATTCTGTAACTACGAAGCGGCTAGCTTTGGCATGAGTGCATTGTTGACGAAATCAAATGCTTTGTTATTTGAATGTATGTGATGATTTTTTTAACCAATAGGGTGAGGATATGTGTTATAAATGTAACTGTTAGAGCTTTTATTGTTGTATAACAGTCTGAAGAAGCCGCATGGCGAAAGCGCTCACTGTGAATAAAGGATTTACTGCTCCACATTGCTAGCATTAGCGTGGTGATTTCTATTTGGAATTTTTGGAAGTCTGGTCAGTTGGAGTGACTTTGTGGAAGGTTTCCTTCCACTATATTAATCTGTTGGTGTTTACCAGTGAAGTATTTTGTTTAAGGCCGTTCGACACCAGCACCAGTTGCCGTTTTGTTTATTTTCTACTTTTCCTGCTGGTGCAACATCCCATGCTCAGGGGTTATATTTGACTTTTTTACATAATCTATAGAATAATTATACTGCAATTTCTGTAGCAGAAAACTGTTGTGTTGCAAGTTGTCTCTCCCCAGTATACCTGAATGAGAATATCTAAAGGCCTGGTTCGGCTCACTAAACAATAAATTTGGTTCAGTTTTTTAGTATAGTTGTTCACTTGTTACCATTTTAAGGAGCAGATCACCAATACATGTACATCTCAACATGTCAGGTCTCAAAAACATAGCAAGACCTTCAAAAGTCATAACAAAGGTTTTGGAATCATAGCACTTAAAATCTACATCAGTGTAAATTTGCACCTCCAAAAGGTGGGGGAAAAAAACATACATTTTCAGAGTGGGTGGGTGCTGACATATAATTTCATACATCGGTAGCCTGAGGGGGCAAGAACACATCAGATTTCTACACTGTCACTGGGCTTTCTTTGCAATATTTACATTTTGCTTGTGTTTGTCAACATAACATGAAGTGTACTGTTGCTATATTTCTATTTATACCAATATCACACAACTCATACCTATTCAAAGTTCATACTCTATTGCTAATCATTAGTTCACTTAGCTCATATAACACCTATGACCTACCAAAGGTTACACCTTAGTCCTCACTGTGTAAATATTGCACATATATGAATTAACCTTTTGCCATATATATGCATGCTTCTTTCATAATATACCTATACTCCCTATGTATCTCTATATACATACTCAGTTCTTTGCAGGCTTATGGGCTCATGTTTTTCCTTTGTGGCCCAGGTTGTTTGTTACTCTGCCTCCCGGCCATCTTCATCAGGCACCTGAACTGCTAATCAAACTCGAGTCACCTGGGTCCTAGTCAAAGCATTATCCCAGTACAGTAACAGACTTTATACACACACACACACACACACACACACACACACACACACACACACACACACACATGCGCATGCACGCGTGCACATGCACACATATATATTAAACTGAGTAATAGACAAACTCAGAAACTCAGTTTCACATGGATGGAAAGCTGTTCCATAGAAGGGGCAGTCTCTGGGACATATATGTGTCTCTCCAGTATGTTCTCTTTAAGTCGCAGTCAAAATTCAGGTCCCTAGACCTTTTATTTCTGGTACACTTTGACTTATGAATATGTAGGAGATTCATAAGCGTGGAGATTGCAGATGCCTTGTAAGCCAGGCATAGAGAACCCCTCAGCAATCTGTAAGAGACAAGAGTAGAGGAAAAGGGCTTTAAGTTACTCTGCATAAGGCAGGTTTGTTACGACTTATATTCTTTTTGTAAGGAACCCCAGAAGTCACTGTATTTGCTGCATATGCCTGATCAGGTACATACCAAAGGGATCATTATACTCTATGATTGATCTGATAAGGGCAGAGTGCAGTGGGGTAATGACCTCTTTGGACCTAGATGCCCATACTTTATGTTGTGCAACATAAAACAATTTCCTCATCTCTTTGGCCACGCGGTGGTCAAAGGTAAGGCTATGGTCTACATGTGCACCTAGATCCCTGACCACTGGGTCAACTCTTAGGGGCGTATCATCAACATGATAATTAGATGGGATGGCTGACTTCTCAAAGGGTATAATTATGCATTTCTTAGCATTGAGTTTAAGACCATGGCTTTGGTGCCATTTGTTAGTCAGAGATAAACTGTCTTATATATTTCTTATATTTGTTAAACCAAAGCACTTACATTAGTGGACCCATTTCTGGATCAGCCATGTAGTGTACAAAAATCAAACAGATATTCTTACCAAATTTTATATCACACAGGGTATACAACCACTTATATAATACATAAATCATGATAATGTGTATACATATTGTGAAGGAAAAATTCTGGAAGGTAAAACTTGTAAAGAATGGGCAAAAGTTTTGAAATATAATTGCAGTCAATAAAAAAACAAATAGAGGAGTTTAAGTTTCCAAACATATCATATTTCAGAGTAAGGAATCTTACCTGTTCAAGTTCTTTCAGGTGGATTGATCTTGTTCAAAGACTACAAAATTCAACATTGTATTTAATAATGGGTCAGATCAGTGAGATATAAAGTGGTACCATAATCTCTTGGAGTGATTAGACATGCCCTTAAGAACTGGACAGTCTACAGAATATGCTTTTGTTTTAGTCTTGTAGATACATACTGGTCAAAGTCTAAATTGCCATTTACCATTTTGCCATAATGATTGTGTCACTTTTTTATTATTTAACCAATTATTCTGTAATAATTTTTTGCTAAGTCTTATGATGCTAGATTTACAAGCATTAATAGTGAGACCATTTCTACTGCAGCAGGTACATACTTCACCAGGTATTTGTTTTAGTTTTATTTTGCCATCCTGCAGTCCTGCAGACATTAAGTCACTGCTGCTGCTGTTATACCCATTTGTTCCCACTTATGGGACAAGAGGCTGTCCAGAGGGTTATCATCATCCATGCAGTAATCAGAGGGCTATTTTTGTTATGCCCTGTAGTTCTTTTCTTGCTCACACCCACAAACATCCACGTTGGGCATGCAATGAACTGTCATAAGGAGTGTCACCTCTGTCTACAAGTGATGCTTGCTTTGTGGTGTGATCAGATAATTTTCTGGCCTAGCAAATGTTGAGGTTGAATGTCTGGGGTTTGATTATCCCAAACATTATTTAAGGTTATATAGTGTGTGATGCCCCTGCACTGGCCTAGTAATCGAGGAGCCTCAGTCCTCACCACTGGCAACAGTGAGGGACGTACACAATGGGAGGATGACAAGTACGCACACACAGTAAAGTACAATTTCCCTTAAGAGCACACAGAGATCACAGTCAGTCTGGGGCTGGTTTCTCCCTTTTTCTCCAGATCCCCAGTAAGACTCCCCAATGGAACAGCTATAGGGTTAAGATTTCAGCTTAGGGGTCAAGCCAAGACCTCCAGCACCCTCTCTGTCCAACCAGTGCTTCATGTCCCTGCCCAAGTAGCTGACACACACACACACTTTGAAATTTGATTTATACACAAACACACACCTGGGAAAGGCTGGCACCAGTTTACTAGCTATGGTGCCTTATGCCCAGACTATAAGGTAGTTATCACTGCCACCAACCCCTACTTATCAGCTACTTAAAGGCCCTTACAAAGGGTGACAAATCCTACCGTGTAATGTTACTATTATCCAAATGGTGTGACCAAGACCAAGGCTATTTAGGAGTGGCCTGCATAGTGTCACCAAACGCATATACAAGTACTCTAAGAGCTTAAATATGTCTCACAAACATCAGCCACAAAGATAGGTTTAAATATATTTAATAATAAATAAAAGAACAAGACAATACTCAAGCAACACAGTTACTTCAGAGTTCAGAATCACAGGAAATGTTTTAAAACAACATTGCAGGGAAGTCTCAAATAAATTCACAAAACATCTAAATTAATCTTTACTATATTCCTATCTGTATCTAAAAGAAACAACTTTTCCCTAGTTACTTACTATTAGCAAGGCAAGTATAGATGATGGTGATGATGGATGTTTCCAGGTCAAAGACAAAATACAAAATGCACAGTCTTTTTCTGAGAGAGTTCTTAAATTAATAATAAACCTTACTATTGGGTTAACCTGGATGACATCACTCTTTGTCACCTGCCTTCAGTTCCCAGGCTAACAGAAACTAACATCTCTGTGTTAAAATTACATATCTCTCAGATGTTTGCCCAGAACTGGAAGTCGTAAAACAATGAAACACTTTTACATTTGAAACCTAGCAATTATTTCTGTTTCAAGACAATACAAAAACTTCTAGCTCTAGACATTGTGTCTGCTTCACTGAGAGATAACACAATCATAAAACACTTTAATTTCAACTTATTTTCTTAAAGTTTTGTAAGTTAACCCTGTATATTCCAACTTTAACTATTAAAACATACACTTGCACAGGTATATAGTTTATATACTTTTCTGTTCTTTTCCAGCAGGGCACACTGTGGACACATCCTTGAAGCTCAGTACTGTACAAACCTGTTCAACACACACTTCTACACCAGTAGTTTAATCTACACATAACATAGTTCTCTTACATTTGTAAGACAAGCATATGAATCATATTAAAATTCACAAATGACATGTGATTACTTAAAAAATGCGAGCTATCTGGGCTGGCAGTGTCACATAGCGTCAGTACTGCAACAAGTAGAACATTTGCCTTTAGTGCTACAAAATCACAGGACCTTGGGTTCTATTCCTACTCTTGATAATTGGGTCAATTTTCAAACTGATGACACTGCACTGCAGCTTTTGGGGGTACTGCACTCCTGAATGTGCCTGCTATCCTTTGGAGGAGATACTTAACTGAGATTTCATCTTATTGACTTAGTGGTAGATGTAAAACATCCCACAACACCAATCAACAAGAGCAGGAGTCCTTCATTTATAAAAATAACGCTTATTTACAAAATATTTACATAGTTACAAATATTTACATGTGTACAAATATATAAATATACAAATCTGTTTACACATATTCATAATTTCCTTTAAAGTCATTCCCAATTTGCATCTCTGTTAGACTCACTCACTCCTTTTTCCATAAGCACCATCTGATTTTGCTTTATATTATTGGTAAGATCCAATTGCAATTAGACATAATTTCATTTATTCTTCCATTCCATATAACCCATAAAACATAAAATAACTTTTTTAACATATTTTACTTCTATTCTTATAATATTCATATTTTATCGTATCCATTTTTATTTTATCCACTTCTTTTATATCTTCAAGAAATCACCTTTACATAGCTTTCCCCATAACTTTTAAGTTTAAAGTTCATTCCCGTGGAAAAAAGTAATCTCACACAGGTTATCTTGGACTTAAAAATGTTCATTAGAAAACTCAATCTGGAGAATATGTTTGGTGAGAGCTCTTCAACATCCAGCTCAGTCATTCCCAAAAAAACAAGCACATTCAATCCCCCAATTCATCCACAATTGAGGAACTTGGAAAATGTGATAGAAATGGAGATAAGGAAAATGTTCAAACATACCAAAGCAATGTCCAGTTTGGATGTTAATGAGAAAACTTTTGACTCAACTTTGTTTAAATCCCATGATCTGGGTCATGGAGCCAGATAAGGGAAGGGGCATTGTCCTCATGGACAAAATTTTACACAAAGGTAAAATGTTTTCCATTTTACATGATGATGCAAGGTACAGCATAGTTTTTATCAATGAGATTAACATCTCATACATGAATATTGATTTGGCCCTCAAAGATCTAGTTGATTAAGGGGTCATAGATTTTGAAACCTACAAGTACTTGGAAAACAACACTCATAGGGTACCTTCCATCTTTGGGATACTCAAAGTTCATAAGAGTATAGAGGATCCCCACTTAGAACTATTGTTGCTTCGGAAGGCTCAAATATTTCCCCTGTGGCCAAGTACTTGGTCTGGAAATTGAAACTTTTATGGGGAGGTGAAACCCACATATTAAAGGATTCTTGGGAATTTCTGAGCAGGGTTAAGTCTGAACCCTTTTCCCATGACTTAAAATTTGTCACAATAGACATGGTGAATTTATTTTCTGTCATCCCTCATAATACAGGGCTAGCCTGGTTGGAAGACTCTCTTAGAATGAGACCAGGGGCTATGGATTGTGATATATTCCTTTGTTTGGAACTGGCTGAACTCATCCTCAAAAGCAATTTATTATTTTTTGAGGGTGAGTTTTTTCAACAAGAAACAGGAGTAGCCATGGGGTCCAGTTGTGCCCCCACCTATGCAGATATAATTTTATCCATGTAGGAACAAAAATATATACATGCTAGCAGCTACACCAAGCTTTGGGCTCTATATGCTAGGCACCTAGAGGACATTTCTATATTTTGGGTGGGGAGTTTGGAATATTTAGAAGCATTTATTCAATATTTGAATCAAACTACCACCTTTCTTAAGTTCACTTTCCAAGTTGCTACAGAAAATGTTAATTATTTGGATGTTTCTATATACAAAACGGATCAGGGTTTCAAGTCCACTATTTTTAGAAAACCCACCTTCGCCAATACCTACATTAGTTTTACTAGCACATACCCCCTTTTTCAGAAGAAAGGGATCGTAAAGGGACAATACGTCCGTGAAAGTCATATGACATCTCTAGATGTAGATTTTGAGAATGAATGTATTACACTAGAAGGTATGTTTTTGGAGAGGGGTTATCCCAGTGAACTTATCTTAGTCATTATATTAGGTCACTCAAGGTAGGATGGATAAATACAGTCTGATCTTGGGAAATGGAGACAGCTTCCTTAATAAACAGGGTAAACAGACACAAATGTATTTAGGTTACAGTAGAGCATTTGTTACTAGTTTTAGTGCAAATGCATATCAGATCAAAAATATAGCAGAGAGAGAAAATGGGGTCGAATTTTGGAATTTACCAACCTATCCAACTTGAAAGACAAACCTGTGAAGGTAGTTTTCAGGAGAGGGCATAACATCAAAAATGTATTAGAATATGCCAACAATTTTAATGTCTTTTCACACAAAAGGATGGGTACATATAAATGTGGGGCATGTTCCCAGTGTGTTTATATTGCACAAAAAGAACAAGTCCTGGTCACAGCCAAGCAGAAATTGTTGACTGCACATTCGTATTCCAACTGCAACTCTCAGGGTTTAGTTTATTTAGTTACCTGTGGTGTCTGCGAAGGCTTTTATATTGGGAAAACTGAAAGGAAATTAAAACACAGGATTTATGAATATATCAATGATGTTAATAAAAGGAATAATAGTAATCCTTATTCAGGCACACATTACTTTGTGCCAGTGCTAGGTTTTCCTTCTTTGTGATTGAAACAGTTCCCAAGAACATGAGATGTGGTCCATGGGAATCCAAGTTAGAATATAGAGAGGCCTTTTGGCAGATTGTACTTGAGGCAAATAAACCCCCAGGTTTAAACAATAACATTTCCTTGGTTCCCTTGTTAAAACTCAGGTCTGCCAAACTTTAATCAAATAGTTTTTTCATGTAAATAGTTTTTTATACATTTTTTATTGCACATGTATTCTTACATTTTTTTTTTATTTTTTTATTTTCTATTTTTTAAGATTACATGATTTCATTTTCAGTTGTAGGTGTACCAATTTAAAATTTTACATTTTTAAAGTGTTTTTATGATGTATTTATGATGGAAGTTATATTACACATTTAAATACAAGGCATTGTTTTAATTGAATAATCATGTTCTATTTATCTTAATGGTTATATATAGTGGCGTAATAGTATTCAATTATTCGTTACATCTGAAGAAATCTGAGGGATACTTGGATGAAAACGCTTGTTTGCTTTTGTTGTGGCGTTAATACAATAAAACAGTCTTATTTTGTGGTGCCCTTCATTTTTAGTCCAGTTTCTTTTGTTTCCTGGGCATCATTGTGTCTTACAATGGAGTCCCTATGACAGTAGTCCTGGTAAGTGTGTTTGCTTGCTTTAAGGACTTGATGTTTGCAGCTCCATTGAGAGTGACTTCATGTGTGATCTTTGGTCTTTTTCTGAGTCCTTTGGACTTGCTGAGGCATAGCTTTGCAACTGGCAGTTTAGGCGATATTTGCTGTTTAGAAAGATTGTTTTTAAGTGCCTCAGCATGTGTTAGTCCATGTGTGTGTTATGCACTATGTGAGGTGTGTGTTGTGTGCATGGTTTTAACAGCCTGATGTGCTCTTGTATGTAAGAGTTTAGCCTCTGCTGTCATTGGGTATGTACACCCCTCACATACTGTGTCTGTCTCTTTAATGATTAAGTGGTTGTCAGTAAACATGATACAATTGCGACATTGTGTCAAGATACCCATATCCACTAAGCTGGTTACAGAGAAGTTATGAAATTGCATATCCATTGCAACCCTTTGATTGGTGAGCTACAAGGAGGTGGTGTATTTGGGTTAAAAGTCTATTAAGGGTGCTTTGTACAGACTAATAAGGATGCTTTATTGGAGGTGATTATGCTAAACAGTACTAAATTCTTCTAACCTTGATGTTTACACAATACTGAATTCTACTAAATCTACACGTATTGGTGCTCGATGTTCAACTAGCTGCCCTGTGCTTGTTGGCATGTAAGGTATTTGTTCTTTATTTACTGTTTTATAGGGAAACTTTGCTGCCTAAGTGTTTGATAATGCATAGGGCACTGATAACTGCTGCTGCACAAACACACCAAATTTAAAGCAGCAAGGAAAACTAACTAATGAGCCCTCTGGTCAATAAAATAACTACACTATGAGCCATTTTGTGTGTTTTCCAACTCAGACAGATCAGGCAAACACCTCCTACCATAAGATGAATAAGCCGAGTCCTCCTAATGTTAAACCACAGTAGCAGGGACCCACAAGTGCAATACTACCATAGACCAATCAAACAACTAGCTGGAAATCACTTACTGTAGGTGATTTCAAGGTAGCCCTACAATAGTAACAGTGAAAGGAAGAGCAAGAAATTTACCAGTAGCACTGTTTATGAAAAAAATGTAGTAATACATGACTAAATAAGGCTCAGCTTTGGGCAGTGGTTTACAGTTCTGCCGCAACTGTGAATGAAATTACAAGACTAAGGCCCAGCAGGATTTTAAATGCAAACATATAGCCTTTACAAGTAATTTTACTTGTGGAGGTAAAAGTGAAGTATAATGTAGAAACACAATAATCCCACACTGGAAATTAAGCTACAAGACTTAAGGTCCCAGAACAAACTAAAAAAATGCAAACAGATAACTTTTCTGGCTAAAACATAAAAAGGTATGAAACAAACCAAGCAACACTGATACTGAACAAGTGTTTAATAAAACAGAACTTTCAGGTCAAACAAACCCTTCATCAGTGTATAAAATACTAACACACACTAACCATATTTATACTATCAAAAATCACACAGCCATTAATTATTCAATTAAACAATTAAATCCTGGTTATGAACAATAATTTTAAAAGCATAGGTCTTTTTTTCCAAACACATTTGTTTATATCTTAATACAGGTTTTAATGAAACAGTCTGATTTAAATCAGGTGTTGCATCTGCACACAGGTGTATTATCCATTGATATTCTTTCATCTCAAGCTTATTTAGATCTCCACCTCATATATCCTTATACACTCTATCACACTAAAAGACAATTTGTGTGCATTTCTATATACATTAATATGCTTAGCCAGGGAATTAGTATCAATCTTTCCCCTTATTTCTGAGTGGTGCTCAATTATTCTTTCCATCAATTTTCTGGTTGATTTCCCAACATAAAATGCCTGACATCTATTACAGGTAGCCAGCATTGCTTGATTTGTTTCATACTGTATTCAGCATTGGCTTTATGAACTAAGCTTTGTTCTGCAACTGTTTGGCTTTATTGAGAATAAAACATGAAAAAAGCAGAAAAGTACAAAGAGGTATGACCACACAGGTTACTATAAGTACAACTTAAATATTTAAGCATAATTAAAATAAAAACTTTTTTCTCTTTCCTTTTCAGTGAAATGTTTGCTACTCACAGTTCAGGACTTTCCACACCTCTCCAAGTCTTGCAAAAAGATCCTAGGTGGGGGTAGCTCTGTGACAGATATAGGGAGCCATTCAAATAAATCCAAATATTAAGCTTTATCAGAAACTTTAGTTTAGTGACTTGGGGAGACAGACAGAAAGAATAGGTGAACAGAAAGGCTGTGGTATGCAACTTCTGTGAGCTACAGGGACACCAGACAGCTTAGAAATTCAGAAACTTTAGCTTAATGTCTCAGTGGGGGATGGAGCAGGCACACAGATCATAGGAACAGAAGGTACTATAATGCAACTTTAAGCAGGTAAGTGATAAGCAGAATATGAAACTGCTGGAGAAAAACTGGAATATCAGTGCTATAAAAGCAATGAAGTAGAAACTCTGGACCACAGAAAATACTCTCACTACTGAAATTCTACTACAGTTTAAGGCACCAGACTATACAGAAGTTTACCAGTAGCAATGTTTATTGAAAAAATGCAGTAATAAATGACTAATTAAGGCCCAAATATGACAGTAGTTCACAGTTCTGCCACAAATGTGAATGAAATTACAAGGCTAAAGCCCAGCTGGATTTAAAAGAGAAATGGTAATCCTACTATTGGAGGTATATGTGCAGTATAATACAGAATCAAAATCTTCTCACAACAGCAAATTAAGCAACAAGACTAAGGTCGCAGAACAAAACTGAAAAATGAAAACAGATAACTTTTTTGCTTAAAACACTGAAAAAGCAGAAAATTACAAATAATTATCACCATACAATTCACTGTAAGCTCAACTGAAATATTTAGGCATAATTGAAATAAAAGGTTTTTCTCTTTCTTTCCTTTTCAATAAAACGCTTGTTACTCACAGTTCAGGGCTTTCCATACCTCTCCAAGTCTTGCATAAAAGATGTCACTTCAATAACACCATAAAAATCAAGATGAACATTTACCGCTGGGTTAGTACACAGAAAATATGAAATTAAAAAGCAGCTCTGCTTTAAAATGTCACAAAACTCATATATTTATGTATACTAATATACTGATGTTAGTTTCATTTTTCTTTCATATATATTTGTATACTATAGAACTTTTGTTTCCAAGTCTCCACTAAAAATAGATCACAACTCAGCTGGACACCCTTGGCATCAGAAATAAGTAAATAAAATCTAGAAACATGGTCCACAAAAGTATATACCTAGCCACCTCCTTGGCAGAAAGGAATACAGCTCTGTTCTCACTAGAAGTAAAGAGGCCTGGAAACCAGAAGATCTGATGGAGGGGGATGAAATGACAATTTACTGCCTGCTCACCTCTTTTAGGGGGAAGGGGGTTGCTGTGCATGACTGCAGTGCATATTCTGTGCTAGAAACTCCAGTGGAGACTGAAAATTAAGCAAAGGTGCTTATTGCAAAGGACATATGGCCTTTAAGGATTACATAGTTTCATAGGTAAGTACTAGGCTAGTTTCTCTTGTGGGTAATTTTAAGCCTGACCAATTTCCCTTTCAAACGTGAGAATCAAACCATGTACCTTGTGTCTGCGAGGTAAATACCTTATCCAATACACCAAACCTCAACCACTGATGTTAATATTTCTTTCTTTCTTTCTTTCTTTCTTTCTTTCTTTCTTTCTTTCTTTCTTTCTTTCTTTTTCTTTCTTTCTTTCTTTCTTTCTTTCTTCCTTTCTTCCTTCCTTTCTTTCTTTCTTTCTTTTTCTCATTTGTTGAACATGTTAGTCCCAATAGGCTAGCAACCTCTTTTCAGGGGAGACCTGAAGTGGTATTTTTATTACTAGTAGGGGAAATTTGGCCAGGATGTCAGGGAACATTCCCTACTTATCACTGTTGTGAGTGGGAACCATTTTGTAGGAGTACTTCCTGTTTCTGTTCCAGGCACAGAGGTGGCCTGAACAAACAGAGAGGGAGATGGACAGAGATCGAGACGGTGAAGTACTGAAAGAAATGAAGTGAATGCAAATATCAAGACCAGAGAATGTGTGCTGGGTTTTGGAGAAATGTTTCAAAGAAACCTGTTTGAGGGAGGTGAGTTAGCAAATAATAGCTGTATAATTACAACCCTCCAGTCAGGAGTGTGGCAGGATGATTTAGTTAAAGAAATAGTGCTGCAGAGTGAGCCAGAAAATGAAGGAGGTGTTTCCTGTGGTTAAATTATGTAGAAAATACAAAATGAGGCTGTAGAGACAGTCCTAAACAATAGTGATGAGATGGAAAACACATGCAGAGAAAGTAAAAAAAAGGTAAAAGTGAAGTAGCAGAAAAGAATGTTGAAGAAAATGAAAAATGGAATTACATGTTAAGGATTCAAAGTTAAAAAGACAAAGAAATGGCAGGTATGAAGTATAGGACAATTTAATATATCCTTTGGGTGTAAAAGCACATGAGGTAAGAGCATTCATTGTTATTAACAAAGAGACAATTTGTGACATTAGATTTCAGACTGCTTTTTCAGTGTCATTTTTTCATGGAGAATATTGAAAAAAGGACTGTAGCCCATGGAGTCTTCATGTGATAAAAACATTTAACAGGGAATGAAAAAAGAAGATTCATGTAGAATTTCAAACAGAAGAAGAAAGAGAGACTTTGAAACCACATTTGAAAGCTTTATGTAAAGAAGTACTGGACATTGCAAAAGTTTATGACAAAGGGGGCTTGTGGACTGGCACCTGGGATTGCAATGTTATGTTAAAAACAGAAAGAGAAAAAATTATACATATACCAAGCATGATATATGTAGAAGGGAATAGGGGTGTTGTAAAATACTGGGGACAACCCAAACATTTTTTTTGTGGAAAAGAAGGACATTTGATAAGTAACTGTGTATCAAACTGGTATCAAAGGGAAAAAAGGATTCTATTGGTTAAAGGGTAAAATACAGAAAAAGAAAATTTAAAGGGATAAGTACAAAAGAAAAAAAAATCGAAAAATAATTTATTCAACTAAGGAGGTGGCTTAGTATAATGGTTATGGTGCTTGACTCACAAACACAAGGTACAGTATTTGATTTTCACATCTTTGAGAAGGAAATTGGTTGTCCTACAATGGACTGTTAAGAAAGCTAGCCTAGTAAATAGCTATGAACTTATGAAACCATGAATCAAAGGAAAAATGAAAAGTTTCAAGTGCATTCTGTAAATGTGAATAGTATTAAGGACATAGTAAGAAGAATAGAATTTTTGCAGTGATGTAATACATGTGATGTAGGTATAATTATATTAAAAGACGCAAGATTTTTAACAAATGAAAGATTACAAACAGAGAAACTATGGGGAGGAAATATAATATGAAATTTGGGAAATAGATGTTCTGGAATAACTGTATTCTGTAGAAATACAGTAAAGATATTAGATATAACTTTAGCACAAATGGGAAAAGTAACCATTGTAGATTTAAAATGGAAATAACAAGTATATAGGATTATAACATTATATGCTTATACTAACTGTAAAGAAAGGGAAAGCTAGTTCATCAGATTTTAGACTATGTAGTGATAAATATGAACATTATGATGACAGGAAATTTTAACTGTGATTTAAAAGGCAAGTGAAAAAAGAAAGGAAATGATGTAAGAATAAAAGGTTTAAGATGTGGTAAGTTAAAACTTTAGGACAAAAAATCATGGACTTTTAAAAGGGGTATGTATATAACTGAAATTGATTATTTTATAGTGTCAGAAGATTTAGTTATAGGAGAAGGGGGTAGTTGAAATAGGTTTTTCTCATCATCTCACAATATATATATTTAAGGAAAAATATTAAAAATGTCTTTTTACAGTGGCAATATAATGTGAGAAAAGTAGAGAAAGAAATGTATAAAAGAACATATAAGGATGCATTGGAGGATTTAGAACATAATGATAGAAAGTACTATATATAAAAGAAATCAAGAAAAATATAAAAATTGTTATTTAACAAAAATATTTTTTACAAGGAAAAAGGCAAGAATTATTGAGTTATTTAAGCAGATTAGTAAAGGTAAATGGTAGTGTAATGAGAGAAATAAAAAACATAAAAGAAGAAATAGAAAGAATTCAGGAAAAGATTATGAATAGTGTAATACAATATGTGCGAGCAATGCTTAAAGAAAAAAGTAGGTAGTGAAAAAAACATGGAAAGCAAAAAAGCTAAACTGAAAAAAGTGACTAAAGAATTGGAAAAGGGGATTTGTTTAAATGAGCTAGATAAAGTATTAGGACAAGTAACTATAGATTCAGCTGCAGGCCCAGATGGAATAGGGTATGAAATAAAATATATATATATATATATATATATATATATATATATATATATATATATATATATATATATATCATCACCATTATCTTCTTTCAGCTGTTCCTGTTAGGGTCGCCACAGCAGATCACCTGTTTCCATTTCTTCCTGTTCTCTGCATCTTGCTCTGTCACACCAACCACCTGCATGTCCTCTCTCACCTCATCCATAAACCTTATCTTAGGCCTTCCTCTTTTCATGTTACCTGGTAGCTTCATCCTTAGCATCTTTTTCCCAATATACTCTGCATCCCTCCTCAGCACATGTCCAAACCAACATAATCATGCCTCTCTGGCTTTGTCTCCAAACCTTCCAACCTGGGCTGACCCTCTAATATACTTATTCCTAATCCTGTCCACCCTCGTCACACCCAGTGCAAATCTTAACATTTTTAATTCTGCCATATCCAGCTCAAACTCCTGCCTTTTTGTCAATGCCACTGTCTCCACCCCATATAACATAGCTGGTCTCACTAACCTCTTGTAGACTTTTCCTTTCACTCTTACAGGTACTCGTCTGTCACAAATCACTCCTGACACTCTTCTCCACCCACTCCATCCCGCCTGTACTCTCTTCTTCACCTCTCTTCTACACTCACCATTACTCTGAACTATTGACCCCAAGTATTTAAACTCATCCACCTTTGCCACCTCTACTCCTTGCATCCTCACCATCCCTCCATCCTCCCTCTCATTCACACACATATATTCTGTCTTATTCCTGCTGACCTTCATTCCTCTTCTCTCTAGAGCATATCTCCATCTCTCCAGGGTCTCCTCCACTTGTTCCCTACTCTCACTACAGATCACAATGTCATCTGCAAACATCATAGTCCATGGGGACTCCTGTCTGATCTCGTCTGTCAACCTGTTCATCACCACTGCAAATAAGAAAGGGCTCAGAGCTGATCCTTGATGTAACCTCACCTCCACCTTAAATGCATCCGTCACTCCCACCGCAGACCTCACCGCTGTCACACTACCCTCGTACATATCCTGTACCACTCTTACATACTTCTCTGACACTCCTGACTTCCTCATACAATACCACAACTCCTCTCTAGGCACACTGTCATATGCTTTATATATACATATATATATATATATATATATATATATATATATATATATATATATATATATATATATGCTAATGAACATGATATATACTACATTTTTAAAGTGTTTTTATGATGTATTTATGATGGAAGTTATATTACACCTTTAAATACAAGGTATTGTTTTAATTGAATAATCATGTTCAATTTATCTTAATGGTTATATGTAGTAATGTAATAGTATTCAATTATTTGTTACATCTGAAGAAGTCTGAAGGATACTTGGACGAAAATGCTTGTTTGCTTTTGTTGTGGCATTAATACAATAAATGAGTCTATTTTGTAGTGCCATTCATCTTTAGTCCAGTTTCTTTTGGTTCTTGGTCTTTTTTGCTGGACTTTGCTCCTTTTTTTTGGTTACACAATGACGCCCATCTAACTTGCCTGAAGAAAGAGAACATAATGGTTAGTTGCTTATTTGGAGTCAGGATGCACCAAATCACACACACACACACACACACACACACACACACACACACACACACACACACACACACACACACACTCAAGTCATTACACCACAATTACCAGTGTGATTCTATAACAGATCATACAGGTGTAACTAATCTGAGATGTACCTCCCTGGACTATATGAAAAGTGAGACTATGTGCCTCAGGCTGGTATAAGCCTAACATTGAGCAGCATATTACCATCACCAAGGATGATGCCACAATATGAGCAAAAGGTGATTGATTTCAACAACTGGCTGTCTTTCTTGTGTCATTCTATGGAGATCCAATATTTGTCACCTTGTGAGGACATGGTTAACAGACCACATTGCTTTGCAAAGGATGATCTATACCTGTCCCTTCTAGGCTTTTGAATACTGCCTAAAACTTTACCCAACCCACTGTGCCTTTTTTAGGCAATGCCAAATTGACAAACCTACTGACATAGCAAAATCAGCTAAACTGAACTTCAAGGCATTACTGCTCATGGTCAGGAGCCTAAATAAAAAATACACTCCTGCCAAGCCCTCCTCAAACTTGAGAAAGTAGACATCTGTGCAGTTACTGAGACATAACTTATAGCAGCAGAAAGTATCTGGCAGTGAAAGGTTTCAGTGCCTTCCACACGTTTAGACCAGTAGCTGCACAGACAGGGCTAAATGTGGTGGTGTCCCAATATACATCAATAACAAGTATACCTCTAGGGTGATCAAACAGGATGAGGCACTGCAGTTTCTCCACATGTAGATCACCATAGACAAAATTTCATGCCATATCTGAGCCAGTTCTGGGTCACCATCCATGTTCCAAGAAGCTTGCAATGCATACTTGGACCTGTTGGAGACACTCACCACCCAACCTA